>NW_011362462.1:0-4438 GCF_000735185.1 Notothenia coriiceps
ATTGATCAAATTAAATATAAGCCAACAGAATCAAACAAGACAATAAATAAAGTGGAATACTGTCTGAATCCTGACTAGCCAGCTTTAGAGCAAGTCTTTCGCATCAGTTTATTTTTCAATATATATATATTTTTTTTTATCACGATAGATACGATATCTCAAAAAAGCATATCGTGGAGACCTAATATCGTCACGGCGATATATATCGTCATATCGCCCCCCCCTATTTGTACGTACATTTGTAGCTGGGTGTGTCTGAATCTATATTTGTTCGACCCCTTGACGAAGTATGCATTGTAGGAGTCATTGCTCTGTAATCAGCTTTAATGCAACTCTGTTAAGAATTTTCTCTTTTTATATATTTTTTTCAGTTGCAATTTACCCCTACTCTATCTAAAAATAGGTGTTTATATCCTGAGCAAATCTGTGCATATGTTAAGGAAATAAGCCGATAGACAAACAGTTAAAACATTTGAACACAGCTTTCTGTTTGACTACATTGATATTTGACTTTCACTTTGCGCCCTTTGTCTGTGACTAAATGAAACGGTGCACAACGCCTTGGCCTTTAAAGGAAAGGAATGCTGTTTCTCTTTATCTTCTGCATTGAACCCCCTCCGACCTGCATCAACAACATGTTGACACCAATGCTCAAGTCCTTTTTATTTAGTGTGGTATTATTATTATTTACAAATGAGTCTGAACTTATATGTAGCTTTTGTTAAACTACATTTCTCCACAGTAACTTTGTGTTAGTTCAACTTTTTCAAGTACCGTGCAACGCTTCCATCAGAGCAGCTTCCCGCACAATGATAGTCCTTCTTCTGGGTTTATTCATGCTTATAGGTGGAAATCATAACTCAATGATGGACAATTATTTCTCTGCAAATGCAATAACAGAAACGAGTAGGAAAAGTGATAGCTGAGATAAAGGAAAGAGTATGTGGAGATTGCCGGGGATAAGGAGGACAGGCACATTGTGATTCACAGAGAGGTGAAGTGCAGCAGCCTCCTGCCAACAACACTCGCTTTGAGCTTTTCTTGAACTGCTGCCAGTGTTTAAATGATTCGCAGGAGTGTGTGTGTGTACGTGTGTGTGTGTGTGTGTGTGTTGTACTGTACGCTTGCTCGAGCTAAGGGAGAGGGTTTCAGTCAACAAGGAGATTTTATGCGAGTGTTGTGCATATTTAAGCTTAATAGGGAGATTAGGGGAAGGGAAAAGGAAAAAGAAGGTGAGGTGGTGAGAGTTAAAGTCCTTAGTTGGTGTAAAGAGTAGTAAGAAGCCAAACTAACACTGAGCCAACATGTTCCTCCTCCTCCCTAACCCTAAATATCAACTTCCTCAAAACCCCCTTTTCAGCCCTGAAACAGCCTAACTAGTCACAGCCAGACTCGCCACTTTTAAAATCCCCCAAGTAACCTCAAACCCATTTCCTCATCCTCCTCGTCCCGGCTGGGGATTAGATTTCAGGCCAAATCAAAACAAGTCACTTCGTTAGAGGTAATTACACAGGTAGCCTACCTCGCTGGGCAAACAAACATGGCTGCCAGCTGACACCCTGAAGACAGATCAAAGTGTCGGCTTGACAAGGAACGGGAGGAGAACATTCAAACACTGGCCTGTTAGCCCCACCCCCACCCTCTCACACACACTTTCTTGTGCACGACTAGCTGTATGTTTATGGAAGCATGCACACACCTTCTTCACACTCTTCCTCTATAAAGGGCGGGGGATTGTGCAGTTGAAAGATTGAGAGGAATAAGAGGTGAATGCGACCTTTACAGTTGAGCTGCGTGTGACAACAGGGTGTGTTAATGGTGCAGAACACAGAGAGGTATTGCATATTGTGCTGGAGTGAGTGGGGGGAGGGGGGGGTGCACTGCTTTGGTGGTCTGCGTGTCAGATGAGGTGGTGAGGAATGATATCAGACGTGGTGGATGTGCTGGCTGTCAATGCGGCTCTTTTTAATGACACAGATCCACCGATTATGAGACAATGGGCCCCTAGGCATAGATATACTGTACAGACAGAAGGCCCCCCACCTCATACATACAAACAAGGGGGTAACTATGGTTTAAGAAGTGGGGGGGACACAAAACAGGGGGTTCTCCGCAATGAAACATTTTCTCGATTCAATTCCATTTCCTGCCTTTCTACAGATATATTAGGGACTAAGGTGTTATATGATGAGTGTGCACACTTCTCCTATCCATGTGAACCTGTTTTATTTGTGGGTGGACCTCACATCGTCTAGGGGGGTCCGGGGGCATGCAGGTTGAAGTTAAATGCATCGTGGTGCACTTTGAGGGCAGAATTGGGATACAGCTCTCAACACTCATGTGAAACAGAACTGTATTTCAATAATCAATAGAATATGCTCACGACCAATTACAAATATTTGATAAACTCCTTTCTCCTATCTTTATTTTACCTAGTCTGCATATTTTATTTATGCATATTTTACTAATCACTCCCCCTTTCAAACTGTGTGTTTTTATTTGTTACTGGCCTATATTAAATAGATGGAACTATTTGTTTACATAGATGACCAAACCGTTTGAGACCCAGTGAGATAACTTAGACTAAAGTTTACAATCTAATCCCTCAGCGAGTCCTTTAGCTCACTGAGCTGACGTTATCTCTCTCAGTCCGACAGGAGAGGACTCTCCCTCTCCTTATTTTTGAAACAGCTTTTGATCTCCGTTTTTTGCTGGTGTTTTGCTTATTTATATTTAACTCTATTTGCTAGTTGCTACTTCATGGTCATTTTGAGTCTCTTCCTGGATGTGTCTCTTTGAGCGACGTTTTGCATGTGAAGGCCCGTTAAGTTATCCATTCATGACGTATGCTATATTATTATGGCCACTTTTTATGCCTTGTTCCACTTCTTCTATGTCATCTGAACTTCTTGTACGTCAGTTGCAATTAAATTGATCTTGTCATGCTTTCTGAATGTAGATTCTTCCTTGAAAACCTTCGCCCTGAATTGAAGAAACACTCACATGTGCTGCTTCTGTTTCTCACACACCCCGCAGCCCCAGTGTTGTCACAGCAACCAGGCAAGGTTATTCTCCCTTTCCTACCTGTGCACAATAGAGCAGAGTGGATGTGGGATGCAGTGAATAAGGTAGGAGATGTTATCTGAACTGAGCACCAGCTGTCCACTACACTCCTTCTCCCTCTCCCACTCTCTCCTCAGTGTGTGTGTGTTGTTCTTGTGTTGCTCCTTTATCCCTCCATCTCCTGATTATTCATTAAGCGTGGATAGAACTTGAGCTCCATGCTAGGCTACTTTGCTAATGACAGTCTTATTGATTGACTGCTAAGAGAAGATGCTACATGTGCACACCTCCCAGATAAGGAAGATGTCCAGCCTTAAAACAGCAAAGGGAGAGAGCAGATGAAAGGGAACATAGGCTAACGTATAATGTAGAAGTAAGTGAGATAGCAGACAGTTATAACAGCAAGGCATTGCAGGGTATATAGAGTAGTATAGTATATTGCACTTTGCAGAATTTGCAATATATACAGGATACTATTTATTATTATTACTGGCTGTAGGATTACCTTATTTCAGGTTTTGGTGACGGAAAGAACAAAAGCGGTTAGATACGGACACAGTGTTAGATATTGGTATCTAATTGATAACAAATGGTATGGTGTTGTCTTAAAGGGACTCTAGTGCTTTTGGGAGTATTTTTGTCACAGGAACAAATAACCACAAACAATCTAAGCAATTTGGCGGAGAGATGATGTTCAAGGCTGACTTCAAACAGGGCCAGTAAATAAAGTTTGAAGAAGGGAATTTAAAACCACACACACACACACACACACACACACACACACACAAACAGTGGCTGTGGTAACCTTGACGATGGTTTAAGAGCAGAGTTTTGGGTTACTGTTTCAAACTGGATCAGCTCCACTGAGACCGTCATTCATTACTGCTGGAAAATGCAGAGGAGGTAAAACTGATTTATCCTAGCTCAAAGACAGACATCATGTTAAGGTTGAGCACTGTAATGAGCGAAGGTCAGATTTGAACAAAGCATATTTTTTAAATGTTGCCGTATTTTTCCTATGTGAACGTTTTACATGCAGCGGATGGTCAGGATAAAGCACAGCATGAGGAAATGAACAGTTCATTTCATGTCCGTGCAATTTAGGTACAATTATTCCTCTTAAAACAAGAAGTACAAACATGTCTCCCTTTAAAATGTGTTTGTGTGTGTGTTTTTTAGAAAGGGGCAGGTCACATAAGATTTTATTCTTCTCCCTGCTCCTTTTCGCTCAATGGTGTTTTGGTAGAGTCATGTGTTGTGGCAATTATTATACATTTGGTTTTGCGTACCATGAGCGGGACAAATAAAAATGAAATGAAATGAAAATGTGTTAAAGTGTTAGAAAGAATATGAGTTAAAATGATTTTCTCGGAAT
>NW_011362463.1:0-293 GCF_000735185.1 Notothenia coriiceps
AACCCAAAGCAGAAGAAGAAGAAGTGACGTCAGCGGCTTCATTTGCCTAATCCTCCCCCAGGGACCTATTCCGGTGTGAACGCAATCTGTACTCAGTTCCATGGGGGTACTAAGTGCTGGGAACTAAGTATGGCAAAGTACTTGGTGTGAAAGCGGCCATTAAACTTACCTTAAAGTGGACCTATCATGCTATATTTGAATAATATAGTGTAGGACCATACCTATATAAGGCATATTTATACTTTTTATTTTTCTAAATACCAAACAGATCATGCATTTTAGCCATTCCTCAT
>NW_011362463.1:315-2432 GCF_000735185.1 Notothenia coriiceps
TTGCACGGGCTGATTCTGTGAGAACAGCACCATCTACAGGCCTGACATATGTACTACAGCGTCTCCAGCGCTTTCCAACGGCAATGTCCGTGGCTGTCTCCTCCTGATTGGTGGAGTTGGCCCAATAGCCGTAGCGCCACTTCTGTGACGTCATAGCAGTGTTCAAATCTGGATCAGTCTGTATCAGATCCGTTGCAGCCCCTTTTTAAGAGATTTGGGTATGGAGGAAAATAGAGAGGGTTGTGTTTTCTGACACTTGGTGAGTTCCCTGGAACACCGGGGACACATATTCATGTAGAAAAGACGTACAAAAGTGCATTTTGCATGATAGGTCACCTTTAAATATACTAATAGTTAATCTGTTTTTAAGGACTTGGGAGACCTGCCTCCTCCATCAGCTCTCAGCCTGCAGACGGTGAGGGTGAAGGTGGAGAAGAGAGCCAGCGTGGACGGAGGATCCTGTGTTTCTGCAGCATCAGGAGGAACGTCTAAAGCTCCAGGAATCTGCATCAGCCCCATATCCAGTCCTGTGGGAGAGAGCCGCAGAGAGAGCCGCAGAGACAGCAGAGACTCCACGGTACAGATGCTGCCGAAGTCATGGTGTTTTGTAATAACTCTAAACAGAAACAAAGATTTGACCTCCAGCATTAATCCTGGTTCAATGTTCTTGTGTTAAGAAAAGAGAAAAGTGAGTAAACTAAAACGTTAAAAGCTTTATTAGGTTTTTCCCAGATTGCTATATAGAAGTTAAATGTGTTTGAGGTCATCTAGAAATGCTTTCACCATTTTAAACACTTTTCCACTATATTTTCCGAGGAGTTTAATCATTTTTTCATGCAAAAAACGCAGAAAATGCTCTAAAATATGAATAAAAACATAGCCTTGGAATTCGATTAACAGGGGAGGACATTTATTTTGCATTGTTCTTGCATTTTAAAAGCCATTATGCTACTTCAATATGGAAAATAATTGGAAAACTAATATGATAATTTCATTGACACCTGCTGAACTCTCCCTTTAATCCTAAACGGAGAGCTAATCAACAAGTATAACTGGAAACACCTGTGGTTGTGTATAGGGTCTTTTATTGATCGTCATCTTAGAAAATAACATAATCGATCCGGCTAAATGTCAGAATGGGATACCCTTTTATCCCCTGCTTTATCAGACACTTTACAGACTGCGATAATACGGTTATATATTCCCTGTGAGCATTGGGTTTGAATCCAAAATAATGCCAAAAAGGTGTTTTTTGACTTTGAAACCAATTAGCCTCTGACAGCAGTGTTGTACTAATTAAGCCAGATCAGCAGGATCAGCACTGTATCTAATGGCGCATTTCCACTGCAGGGCCTCGCACGGCTTAGTACGGTATAGCTAGGCCTTGGTACGCCGGCTCGCTTTATGCTGCGTTTCCATTACAGTTTAGTAGCTGGGGTAGTAACTATAGTAACGCAGTGTAGGCGGAGCCGAGACGTCATCTTCAATGCGAACCACAAAACCAACATCAGCCGTTAGCTGTTAGCACTCAGAGCTCACAGCTCCTCATATCTATTCAGAAACTAGACACAAGTTAAACAAGTACAAACCACAGACTGTCTGTGTCATGGAGAATACAGTCACTGGTTTATTTATGTCTGTAGGCCGTTGTTGTGCAGTGGACGGTCGGAGCATATACTGCGTTAGCTTAGCCGATCTCCATTCAGAAAACACGCATTTTTAAAAGGTTTTTCGCCTGCCGTCTGTCTGCAGACTTGTCAAAGCATTAATTCATGGTTTTTACTAACCGGTATCAGTATGTTGTTACTTCGGCATCATTTTGAGACGTGTATTACAATTAAATCACGGTCAAATATGTTCATTTTGTTGTAGTTGCCAGCGATTCTCTCTCTAGTTTTAGCATACTCAGCCCGGTTATTGGCCCGGAAAGAACCTCGATTTTGGAGAGCCAGAAAACTGTGAAAAAGTACCCGCTAGCCGGAACTACGCCAAGTGGAAACGCAACCAAAAACGGGCCGGGTTAGGCACGGCACGCTCAAACCGTGCTACGCGCTGCAGTGGTAATGCGCCATTAGAGATGTCCCGCCACTTGGCCATTCACGTACAATGTGTTGGAG
>NW_011362464.1:0-369 GCF_000735185.1 Notothenia coriiceps
AAGAAAAAAGGACCTCAGTGTTCGCTAACTTCCACTAGCTAACCCACATGTGTCAAACTCAAGGCCCGGGGGCCAAATCAGGCCAGTGGTGGATTTAATTTCGGCCCGCAGGATAATTTCTAATCACTATTAGATCTGGCCGGTCGGTATATTGCACGCACACCTTCACTCCATCCTGAGGGTCTCCTCAGCTCAGAGCCTGAGCCCAAACATTGATGACCTTGCACCCAAGATGAGATGCCAAGTATCTGAACTAGCATCACAGAGCAGCACACTGAGTTTAATGGATGTTTCCTTCTGCACTTTCTCTCTCACGACAACAGGGCATGTTTGGTTTCTCTTTGAGGGAAATAGTTTTGTTGAAGCTGT
>NW_011362464.1:409-3498 GCF_000735185.1 Notothenia coriiceps
CTGCAGATAGAGCCATAAGAAATGAATGCAGCTGATTATTTAATGTTTAATGTTGTTTTTATAGGCAATCATTTAAGCTTTGTTAGTTCCAGGTTTAATATGTGCAATAAGTTCATTTCAATAAGTTCTGCAATAAACATTGAACCAGTCCGGCCCTCGACTAGTACCCATTTTTTAATTTTGGCCCACAGTGTATTTGAGTTTGACACCCCTGAGCTAAACAAATACATCCATATAGTATCCACACACATTAAAACACACACTCTTCACAGCATCCTACAGTAAAATCCATGTAAACAAAGTCAGAAAGCACCAAAAGAGAGACAACAATGAAAAGATATTGCCCTCGTTGTGCACAGCTCGTGTTAAACGCATCTGTTTAAGACATGTGTAAGTACTTCAATTATAATGGAGATATTTAAACAATAATATATTCAAAAAAATAAATATGTTTCACGCAATTCCTGGCACCAAAACAGCTGCAAACATTCAGTGAGAGAAGGGTAACGTGAGGAGGAGAGACATTATTGTTTTGCTGGTTAATTTTAAATTACCTTTAAGGGTCTTTAAGGTCTAGTGACGTCGAAATGTAAAAAACAATATAGAAAGAATCAGGTTATTGCTATGATAGGAGGCATTTTGTTGCATCTTGTCAGTGAAAAATGTGTAACTATTCCACAATATCTAAATGGAGAGAGAGGGGGGAGAGGGGGAGAGAGAAATAAAACAATTGTTTTTAATTGTTATTTTTAAGGGGCTTAACTTTAGAGTTGACACATCTAAAAACCATCTGCATTCCCACACAGGTGTTTTCAGTTCTTCATTTACCTATAAGAATAAAATATGTGTGCTATTTCGTGCACTGACAGGAGCTACCGAGCTGACAGGAGACTCAGGGAGACGTCAAGTAGCTATAAATGTCTTCTTGGATTAACTGAAGACAGCTTTAAAAGACAATGTTCTCATGTCAAGACATTCGCAGTGATTTCATTCATTAGAAAGCTGCTGCTGTATTACTGTGCCACCAATCGTCATTACGGTATATGTCATACAGTAGGATGTGACGGATTAGGGCACTAACCTCAACTTTTAAGACCTTGTTTTTACTTAATGTAAAGAGTGTATGGCCTATTGGCGAATATTTCCTGGAGACTTTAGCTCTCTGTTTTGGCTTTGAGAGATCTTTAGGGAACTGAGAACTGAATTTCTGATAAATATCAAAACGTCTCGTGTTTGTATCGCCACATAGATCCTTCCCAGAGTCCCCGTTCCTTCTGCTCCTTCCTGATCTGACCCTGGCTGTCTCTGATCATTATGTGAAAAGAAAGGCTTCATAATTGTTGGTGGTGGCAGAACATCTCAGTTGTTCTGGTCGTTTTGTCTGTCAATCCTCCTTGATCAAGCTTCAGTATCGTAAGACATCAGTTTCCAGTTTATTGCTCCTTCTCAGAATCATCGTTCCTTCCTGATGTGATCCTCTCGGTCCATGCCGTCCACCCTGAGGTGAGCCTCTCCGTAGCGTTTGATCACGGCTCCGGGCAGCAGAGCCATGAGGGCGATGGCTAACAGCTGAGCCAGAGTCGCCCAGGAGAAGATGTCGTCCAGAGAGGAGATCTCCGACAGGATGGAGCCCGTTCGGACGCAGATGAAGTTATAGGGGATCAAACCTGGAGGAGAAGGCAGGAAGTGAGGGTAGGGCTGCTCGATTATGGCAAAAATCATAATCTCGATTATTTGGATCAATAATTGATATCACGATTATTAAAAACGATTATCCATTTACTTTGAAAACATCAATTTATTGGAGTTTTTTTTTTGAACAGTATGTTTTTAACAGTTGATTACCCTGAACTTTAAGTATAACTCAACTGAAAAACCAATTTGAAAAAATCGTTTTATTTCGATTACGTGGTTTTCGTAATCGTTGCAAGCCATAATCGTAATCGCGATTAAAATACGATTAATTGAGCACCCCTAAGTGAGGGTCATGTATTGTGTGAGATCATAATTCACCACAAGTTTGAATTACTAGTATTTACTATTTACAATTTTGGGGGGAATGAAACCAATACAGGTGTGGTGTTCTAATAAAGAAATGCATGGCCATCTGTCGAGAGAAATTCAATTCGATGTAACGACTAATATTTAACATGTTCTGCACTCATGCTGTAGGTGTGGTGAAAACAAAGGAATGGCATTTTGCTGAAGCATGCACCCGTTTCTCAAAGTTGCACAGGAGTGGGAGATAGCGGACAGGATCACAATTGGATGAACAGAAAGTGTTCGCAGTTTGATAGCGGCAGAGACAATATACTCTGTGTAGGGCACATTATCACAGAGGGGGATCACAATAAGATTGCATCAGAAGGAATATTACCATACGAGTATACCTTGTGTATCACGCATTATACAGAGGGTATAGTGACCGAGAAAATATTAACATACAACCGTATACCCTTTTTAGTGCACATTATACACAGGGGATTCATAGTGACTCTATCCATGCTTTAGGTAAGAAATTGTCGGACTTTGTGCCAAAGATTCCTCAAAAGTATGCT
This sequence comes from Notothenia coriiceps, assembly GCF_000735185.1. NCBI lineage: Eukaryota > Metazoa > Chordata > Actinopteri > Perciformes > Nototheniidae > Notothenia > Notothenia coriiceps. The sequence continues at coordinate 2,968 of NW_011362464.1, forward strand.
GAGATATTATAAGAAAGAAAGAAAAACCTATTTGATTGTTTCTTCTAACGTCCAGTGAGTTAATACAACACATCTTATCTCCGCTTTCTTTGCCCTTTCACTGCCATGCACTTCATGGTAAAAATATGCGGTGGAATTACGGGAGAAAGTGGGATCAGACTTGGGTAATGTGGTTAATTTGCATTTATGGGTTTAACACATTAAGGTTTCTAGATTAAAGTGGACCTATCATGCTATATTTGAAAAATATATTGTAGGGCCATACCTATACAAAACATGTCTGTGAAGTCTGTTTTTTTTAAAATACCAAACAGTTCACCCGTTGTAGCCATGCCTCATACTGCTCATACCCCTCTTGTGCAGCCCTGTTAGAGAAACGCGGATCTTCGGTCCTTAGCTTGAAAAAAAAGGAAGAAGAGGAGGCGGAGCTAATGCCTGATCAGAATTCTACCGGAGATAAAGTTAAATTCTGCTGTGATAAAACGCCATCCTGTTCTAAACCACATCAAGGATTATTTCTGAAACAGTATA
>NW_011362465.1:0-4901 GCF_000735185.1 Notothenia coriiceps
TAACAAGCAGTAGCGCTGAGCAAAGTGACTAGAACGCGACCACACACTTATAAAACACACTTATATAAAGTCAGGCAACACTAACCAGGCTTAGTGTGATTCTGTTTATTTTACCTTACTTTAATAACCATCCGTTCACTGTTATTGACCATTGTGAAGAGGCAGACGTTTTCCTTTTGTTTTGTATTATTGCAACTATCGGATGGAATCAATACATGGGCTACATGTGGCCATCACAAGTAAAATCATAACGAAAACTACGCCGGTAAAATATGCGTGTAGAAAACGGCTTATGCCACAATATGATAGCAACAAGTAGTCAAGATAGTCTGAATAGATAACATCACCTGTAGAATGCCAGAGAAACGCTCATAACAGCGTTGTGATGCCAAACAGCTTTCAGACTAAAACACATTCACTTATGGGGATGGGGGATATTTATCAGCTGCTTGTGTGACAGTTAGACAATGAAAACTTTACAGCGCGGCCGCTGCCGCGAGTTAACGGGAGAATAAACTCCGGTAGACGAGCAGCTGCAGCACTGCAGCGGGCGGTAATGCAGCTGGACCACATTAATAAACAATGCACCACGGCAATCTAGAGAAAGGTACAAGGTTGGAGAAGTAGTTCTTTAATTTAATCTGGCTTCGTATAATTAAAAACTACCCGACGCAGTTCTCTATTGATGTTGTTGTGAGCGGTGTTGCGGAGAAAATCAGCAACGTAAAACGCTGTGTGGGTCATAAGAAGGCACGTAAACGGTTACGTCATGACGCAAACGATGACGCAATGACGCAATAATTCATCTTTGAACCCAATTCACCTTTGAACCTGCATCTGTAACAATGAGTGGACCAAAGAAAAGAAAAGTCATGTGCCGAGTGTATGGGGTGGACAGCTAAATATTTTTTTACCGACTGGCCCGGCCCGCCTGTCAAATTTAAAACTCATAGTGGCCACCGAGCCAAAAAGTTTGCCCACCCCTGTTTTAGAACATATGTGGACATCACTAAAGCAACAACAAGACTTAGATAGCTAGAAACGTAGCTTAGCTTGAATTGTTGCTTAAAACAAGCAAATGCATTTTACCAGCAAAACAGTACTTTTTCTATGGTAAATGTGCTTCTTTTCTGCGCCGCTCAATGCATTTAAGATTAAAACAATTATAATCTTAACATATCAGTGTCTCATCTCCCAACAATTTCAGACTTGGCCCAAAAAAGCCAAGCAAACCAGTGGCAAGAGGCAAGCTTTTCTAATATACTACTTGCAAAGTTGTCGATCATGTTAACAGCTTCCTGTACTCAGCACTAGTTTATTTTTACCATGGGGAGTTAATAGACCGACAGTAAAAACATGAACCAGTTCCCTTTTACTCAGGCTCATTTCCTCATTCGTTTTGTAATTTACTTAAAAATAATGTTTTTATTGTGTGTGAAGTATGATTAACTGGAACGCAACGGTACACCAAACAAGTCAAATGTGTTTGTTCATTTTTAGTCTTATTTTTTTCTTGAGTAGCCTACCTACTTTTTTTTCGAGAATAATGTCATGTGTCAGTGCAATACAGTATCATAGAACTAAAGACAGAAGTTGTGACATTTTGAAAAATGAATAATACTGATAAACCAGTACAATTATATAAATAAGAGTCTGACTGTTTAATACTTTACTGCAAATATTAAGTATTTTAATATGTAATAATATATATATATATATGACCTATTTGTTTTTGTCATATATTGTAGTACAATGTGCACATTTAAACTTCTCAATATTTTTCCTAAACATCTCTCTTATTTTATTTTTATTTATAGCTGCTGTTGAGAAATCAAATTCCCATCCAGCGATAGTAAAAGTAGTTGAATTAATAATAATATTAGTTGAGTCTTAATAGAAAGACAAATAGCCCAACTTTAAAATAAATATTTTATAGAATCATAATAACTTTTTTATGATATCATGATTGGCACAATTTTAGACTTACCTGTGGCTCATACTTCCAGAATGTGTGGGGTCTCTTTCCTTCTGGTGTAGCGTACAAATAGGCCGAGAACCATGGAGTGCGGCGTGGCCGACTGTACAGCGTGGCAAAGCGGTACTGGTTTTGATACCGTTGGCAGATCGGGGTCCCCACCAGACCTTTAGGAGGCCAGGACCTATAGAAGCTCTCAAGACATGGAGCAAAGTCTCCAACATCAGCTGCACACATCCAGAATCCAGTGAAGGCCAGAATGAACACAGCCAGAGCGAAGTGATGTGCCATTTTAATAAAGACCAGTTGGTAGTGAAATCCAGCAGTCAAATGTCCAGATATGAGAATGCCTTCATACAGTGTCCGTGTGATAAAGTTAGGCTTGAACTTACTGATAGCTGTTCTCCTTTTCAATAAGACATGACCTTTTGGTGAAAGCAGAAGCAGGACAAATCAACCTCAAACACTCCATCAGTAATCAAATGCAGCCTCACTTACTTTAAACTACAATCAATTATTACACATTCCCTGTTAAAAACATATTAAATACTTACTACTTTGCAGGAAAGTAACATTATTGCATACTTAATCTGACACTGAAAATTGTCCCCAACCATTGCACTGTTTCCTCCTGATTGAATAACATTTGCATCAACAGCAGCGAGTTACCGTACAGAAGAGGGAAGTCACAAAGTAAAGACAAACACATGGTTGGTTTCACTCTCTTTTAAATACAGGAATAAGACAGACTTGATACTTTATTTTAGCAGAAATGTAACCAGCATACAGGTCCTGATTTTTTTTTATTCCTTGACATACCAAATTTGGAACACTTTTTTTAAAGATGGTTGAAAAAGATGATTATTAACTGAACAGGAGTGAATCCAACTGCTCTGTATACCCAGGCACTCTCATACTCTTTCACAATGTGTACTGATTGGTGTAATATTTGTGGGATTTTTGTTGTTCTTATTCATAACACTCCGTTCGATGTCTCACTATGGGATGTGCCTCCACGCGTATGCAAACAGAAGTATCAATCTCATTACGCCAATCCTGATTGGCTGGTGATCTTGACGTCTACGTCAGGGAATCCACCCACCCTTTAAGTAGCTTGCGCTACGTCGCAGCTTCATTCAAACACCTCTTCTCGCTTCAGAGCATATCTCGAATATCAGTAGCCGGGCTAGCTTAACGGTCCACAGACTGAACCCAAGCTAACATTCGGTCGACGGGCGCATGCCGGTTACTTTTTTGCTTTGCAGAAGAATTGAACAAATATTAACACACCAGTTAATATTGTAATCTGCCCCGCCGTTTTTCTTTCGAAATAACGGTAAGGTTTGATTTTTTTCTTCAAACAGTAACATACCTGTTGCTAGTTTTTCCCTCCGCGCCGACACCACGGCGAGTGAGGACGGACTCTTCTCTCCCTCACACCAGAGGAGACGGAGATAAGAAAGATATTAACACACCAGTTAATATTTTTTAAAGAAAAATCTACCCCGTCGTTTTTTCCTTTCGGAATAACGATAAGGTTGAATTTTTTTCGGTAACATACCTGTTACTAGCTTGTCCCTCCGCGCCGACACCCCGGCGAACAAGGATAGATCCTTCTCTCCCTCACACCAGAGGAGTCGGAGGCTCGGAGGCTCGGCTCTGCGAGGCTGCGGGTTTAAGATCTCGGGCACAGACTCACACCAGGTCTGCTCGTCCTGCCTTGGGCTGGAACATGCCCAGGAAGCTATCGATACCCCCGGTTCGTGCGGGCATTGTGCCCGCTTCACCATCAAGAGCCTCCGCCGACGGCTAGCCTGTCGGGTCAGGACCCCTTCATGTCCGTCGATTCGCCGGCCGGCAATCGGGACATGGTGGCGACCGCCGCGGAGATTGAGCCCCGCGCTGTGTCAGGCTGGGGCTCAACAACGGCGGTAGCCGCGGAATCGCCTACCGGGCGGAGCTCTGCGAGGACATGACGAATAAACCTGAGCCTGCCGTGTGGGACGAAATCGCAGCGATCACGGACATTTGCCTCCGTGTGCAGCGCTGTGCAGTCCAAGCCACGGGCAAAGCACTGGGGATAATGGTTGTACAGGAGAGAGCCAGGTGGCTTAACCTGACGAACCTTCCAGACCGGGAAAAAGAGGACGTCTTGGACATGCCTATTGTTCCCGAGGGCATATTTGGCTCCGCTCTAGCTTCGATGCAGCAGCGGTGTGAATCCAAAAAGAAGGAGGATGAGGCTCTCCAGCTTTGTCTTCCCCGGAGGGTCCAGCCGCCGCCTTCAACGGCCCCACGGCAGTCCTTCGCTCAGGCTGCCTCACATCCTGCCCGTTTCAAGGTCCCGAAACAGCAGAGGTCACAGCTCGCCCCGGGTCTCCAGCCCAGACACGAGGCGAGGACGAGCTGGCCAAGAAAGTCTCCGGTTCCGGCAGCAGCCGCTCAGGCACAGCCGGTCCAGACTTTCAGCCACCAGACGAGGAAGAAGAAAAGGGCGGCCTGACAGCCTCCTCTCCTCTCCTCGATAAAAGAGCTGGGAGTTCCCTGTTCTCCAGCTCCAGAACACGTTCCAGTGTTAGATGCTCATGTGTTTCCGGGGTGCAACCATGTCCCCATCTTCCCGCCGCCTCGAGTGATGTCAGAACGTCATCCTCAAGTTCGCGCCATGAGGGAAATGGACTTAACATCAAAGACAGCAAGTTCCGCTGCCTGTTTAAGTCACACAAACACATGTCATCACTATTGTTGTTTAATAAATCATTTTCCACTGTAGTTTCCAGGCTTAAAGCCAAGGACGCAGTCAATAAAAATGAAAAGAATAACAAATAAAAACAATAAACAGTCTGAACGTTTACCCCCCTTCTAAGAGTGGCTGCTGCCTCTCTCAGAAGGCGGACGATGGACGGGGCTGTGAAGGCATCACCAC
>NW_011362466.1:0-5359 GCF_000735185.1 Notothenia coriiceps
AGCATCTATGTAGCAACATGTAGCATCGCTGTAGCAACATGTAGCATCTCTGTAGCAACATGTAGCATCTCTGTAGCAAAATGCAGCATCGCTGTAGCAACATGTAGCATATCTGTGGGAGGTCTTTATGTCAAATACAGACACTGTTTTAGCTATTCAAACTTTTTTTTTTTTTTTAAATACATTTTATAAAGTCAAAGCATTTGTATAATGCCTCAACAGCTTTAAATGTTACTTATGCCACTTTCTGTGAATTGCTGCTATTCATTTGAAGCCATGGTTGTGTCTTTATTTTTCTTTGTCTTTATTTTGTTACTAATGTAAATGGTAAATGGACTGTACTTATATAGCGCTTTATCCAGTCTTTAAGACCCCTCAAAGCGCTTTACATACTACATTTCATTCCAACCCAGTCTCACGGAATTTCGTGTTAATTTAATCTATTGATTCGTGTTCACCAGCACGATTTCCCCCTTTTTTTCATGTCACACAGAACGATTATAAAAGCAATGCATTTCTATTGGTAGTATGTTTCCTGCCTGCACCACGTCTTTTTGTCCGGTCGGGTCTTGGAATACCAGAAGCTGTGTGGTTCATAAAAACATTTTCTTACTCAATATCTTACCCTAAGCCTAACCCTTTTATTTTAAATTGTATAATGTCAGAATCTTTTTGCCGTCTGCGAGGAAAATAAATGGCTCAAAGCCTCAGAATACTGAAATCTGTATTTTGTCATCTTTTTTTCCTTCAAATTTGTTATTATTTACATTGCTTTTACAAAATCGTTGTGTGTGACACGAGAAAAAGGCACAATTTTGTATTTAATTTAAATGGTATACTTCACACCACACATGTAAACATGAATTTATTTTTGGATTTTTTACATTTTTGGAAATAAATAGTTTTCCTTTTAAAATATTTTTTTAATTTGAAATGTTTTTCTTTAAATCAATTCCTATTTATTTTTGTATTATTAGTTGTTCCAGACAGAGGGTGAAAAGAGGTGCTGCCTCTTCAAAGCCTTAACAGGACCATACTGGAGTTGCTTTTTGTCGGACACCAAAAACACAACGTCTGCTTGCCGGAGAGACATAGAAAAGATTTTTGCAGCCCGACATGATAACAGATGATTTATCGTGGGGTCTTTTAAGGCTCCTGACCCCCAGTGCTTAACCCAAACATCAAGCCAACACAACCCTCCTCATATTTACAGACAGACGCACAACAAGAGCTGCTTGAAATGCTCAAAGCCGATTTCAGAGAATCGTCTGTTCGAGTCCGACTCCCCGCTGTTTTCCACTTGACTTAACACGTAGCCGACCGTTCTGAAGAAGATCGAACAGATACCGCTCGTTGGAGGTCCTCCAGAGAAACACTGAATATCTGCTGGGTGTAGAGCCAATGTTACTGTTTAACTTAATCTGAATCTGGCACTAATATTTTGCACTAATGCACATTTTCAAATATTGAAGTGACTGTTATTTTGTATATGTTGTGTTTTTATTTAGGTCTTAATGTGTGTCCCACAATCCCGAATACAAAAACAAATGTATATACAAATATGTGTGCAAATACGTATATATATATATATATACACATAATCAAAGACACATTTTTTTGTTTGCACACATATTTTTATATACATTTGTTTTTATATTTGTGATTGTGGGAAACGATATTTCGATCTCTCTGCCTGTACACACAAACTGAAAGATTGACAATAAAGTTGACTTTTGAATATATCAAAATATAAAACTTATGTATCCTGATCACTTTCTGTTACTAGTACTCTACTTCATTAACAGGATTCTGTGAGTGATTCCTCAAATACATCTGGGTGATTTAGGGCTTATGTTAAGAGGAGAAATCCCCCACTCATGAAGATGATCCAACAGAAACCACTTTCTATCAACGGCATCCAACTTGAATTGGTTTTATAATCTTTAGGATTATTTTTTGAATTATTTCTATATTTTTTGTATCTGATATGTAACACTTTCTAGTATTTATTAAGTAAGTCTTATGTCTTCCTTAATTGTAACGAGTAGGTTGTGACATCGTGGGGCATCGTACCTATTTTACCTCCTTATATTATTATTATTATTATGAAGTCATTTCCACTTGACGTTAACATGTCGACCGTTCTGAAGAAGATCGAACAGATACCGCTTGTTGGAAACACAAAAAGAGAGATGACATGAGGGTTGGTGTTTCTCACTTTTATATCAAAATATAAAACGCATATAACCTGATCTACTAGTACTCCAATATCTACTTAATGAACAGGATCTCTCTGTGGTTCCTCAAACACATCTGTGTGCTTTGGGGCACATATTTCCAATTAGTTAAGAGGAAAGCTCCCCCAGTCATTCCTGATTGGAGTTTTGTATTTTTGAGTGGTACCAACATTATTTAGGCTGTGTTGCTGTACTTCCTTTTTTATTTATTATTGACACAGTTTGAGTGTTTGTTTTCTCCTTTGTGTTCAATTGTACAGTGAAGCTTTCCTGCTGATGTAACCCAATAAACAAACTTTTAAAAACCCCACTTGTTCCCTCTGAGCCGTCCTCATTCCTCATTACTGTTTCCACACAAAGCATTTCTCCCTGACCCTCGTCGGCCTGCAGTGGATGAAGAGGAGCTTCAATCTTCCTCTTCACAGGAGGGCCACGGCTCAAGTGCATTTCTTACTCGTTTTATTCAAGCAAACATGTAGGTGTTAATGTGAAGAAGTAGTTACTTTTCTTTAGAGACCGATTTTCTGCAGTATTCTAACGTTGTTTACGTTACAAGGCCAAACAGTTCCACACATGTGGAGTGTGGAACTGTTATTTGAGGACATGGAGGAGATATAGAAGTTTGATAATAATTCAGTTAGGAACATTTCATTTGGGGATTTTAGCCTTTGCAGACCATTGACATGCACTAAAACCTATAGAACACACTGCAGGAGAGAACAAAAAACATGTGCTCCCTGTAACTTATATCGAAATTGAATATAAAAGTAATTCAAATAGCTTAAACAGTTTTTCATACGGAGATGTGTTGCCTGTGTGTGTGTGTGTGTGTGTGTGTGTGTGTGTGTGTGTGTGTGTGTGTGTGTGTGTGTGTGTGTGTGTGTCCGTATGTGTGTGTGTCTGTGTCTGTCTGTCTGTCTGTCTGTCTGTGTGTCTGTGTGTGTGTGTGTGTGTGTGTGTGTGTGTGTGTGTGTGTGTGTGTGTGTGTGTGTGTGTGTGTGTGTGTGTGTGTGTGTGTGTGTGTGTGTGTGTGTGTGTGTGTGTGTGTGTGTGTGTGTGTGTGTGTGTGTGTGTGTGTGTGTGTGTGTGTGTGTGTGTGTGTGTGTGTGTGTGTGTGTGTGTGTGTGTGTGTGTGTGTGTGTGTGTGTGTGTGTGTGTGTGTGTGTGTGTGTGTGTGTGTGTGTGTGTGTGTGTGTGTGTGTGTGTGTGTGTGTGTGTGTGCACCAGGACCTACTGAAGGCTACAGTCTCTCCCTGACTCTCTCTCTCTCTTTAAAATGTTTAGGTGTGTCTTACATTAAATAGAACATTGTCTGTTTCCTTTAAACATATGGCGGTCTGAGGAGATATAGAAGTTTGATAATAATTCAGTTACGAACTGAACTTAAAACTCCCTCTGGAGGGAACACAGGGGTTTTAGCCTTTGCAGACCATTGACATGCACTAAAACCTATAGAACACACTACAGGAGAGGGAAAACCCATGTACTCCCTAAATGATATCAAAATTGAATATAAAAGCCATTCAAAAAGCTTAAACTGGTTTCCTTACGGAGAAAACATTATCTTTAAAATGATTAGGTGTGTCTTGCATTAAAAATAAAAATGTCTTCTTCCTTTAAACATATGGCGGTGTGAGCTGCATCACAGCAGCTGGGTGTTAACTACTTCTAGGGTTCAGATACAAACATGTCATTGTGCCACGGAAACATCACCATCTGTGCACACTCTGCTTCTAAGAATAGAAAAACTGTACAAAAGCATCACGTGTTGATGACAATGCTGTTGCTAAGAGTGTGGAGAACACCCAACGTTCTCAAAGTGACACACAGCCGTGGAGCAAGAACCTAAAAGCTTTACTACAAGGACAAGTAAAGAGGAATTAATATCCTATCCATCTCCTCATTGTCATTTGATATCAAAGAGGCTCTTTTCTGCTTTTTGGGGTTTTCCCTCTCATGCAGTGTGTTATATAGGTTTTAGTGCATGTCAATGGAGACACTAAATACAAATGTAATTGTTTTTGTGACGGTTCATCGATGGGGACTGTCCATGACACTATGAATAAATAAACTAAACTAAATATCAACCTAAAACTGAGCTTAATATGTTCTCTTAAAGTGAACTTCTCTTACTAAAAACTAAAGTACATGCCATAAAGATAGTAACAGAATGCAACATACAGAATGTGTCTCCAGAATCTTGAATAATATCTAATTGTACTAAGCACGCATCAGAACTATTTGAAGTGGAAAGGAAGTAGGGCTGCTCAATTAATCGTATTTGAATCGCAATTACAATTTTGGCTTGCAACGATTATGAAAACAACATAATCGAAATAAAACGATTATTTATTTTTTATTCTTTTTATTTTATTTTTTATTGATTTCTTTAAAAAAAAAAATATTGTTTTTTCAGTTGAATTATACTTAAAGTTCAGGGTAATCAACTTTTCAAAACATACTGTTAAAACATTTTTTTTCAATAAATGGATGTTTTCAAAGTAAATGGATAATCGTTTTTAATAATCGTGACAGCAATTATTGACCCAAATAATCGAGATTATGATTTTTGCCATAATTGAGTAGCCCTAGCAGGAAGTGTAACAGTAGGATTACCAAAGTGTAGTGTTTATATATAAATGCATCCACTTTAAAACACTCATTCTCACAAATGACCCTGTCTTAGAAAAGTATCACTCGTCACCGGCTTGAGCTTGAATCTCAGGATCCATGTATCTGTGATCCTCTCCAGAATGGAAGTAGTCATCACACACAGAGCATCAACTAGTTCCTGAACAGTGTCCTTCACATGCTGATATCCAAGAGAGGGAGTTACCCAGTCACAAGATGGAGGAATAGGTTCTTCTAGGTAATCATGCATCCTGTCATATTCAACATACTGAGTTTTTCTCAAAATCTCAAAATTCTGATTTTTTCTCAAAATCCTGACTTTTTCTCAAAATTTCAACATTCTGACTTTTTCCTCAAAATTCTGACTTTTTCCTCAAAATGTAAAAATTCTGACTTTTTGTCAAAATTCTGTATTTTTATCAAAATACTGTCTTTTTCCAAAAAAAAACGACTTTTTCTCAAAATCTCCAAAATTCTGACTTTTTCCTAAA
>NW_011362467.1:0-66020 GCF_000735185.1 Notothenia coriiceps
ACAAACTCTTGAGCGTCACTACTATTGACTTCGTTTCCCCCCCCTTACTTTGGTGTTCGCTGTCAAATTTGACCGGTCCTGTTTTAACTGCTATTACATTAACACAGAAACCATTAATCATCACCATATTTCATTTAACACCCTTTCAAACTGTAAATATTGTATCAGACTACTGGTATACATGAAAAACTGCAGTAAATATACAAAGAGTAGACACTGAACATGTATTGCGTGTGCCAGATGTGATCCATGTGGGGGGATGGGCACATAAGGGGGGGGAAACACATCTAGAGTATGTATGTGTGCGTGTGCGTGTGTGTGTGTGTTTTATCTGATCCGGATGGTTACTAATTCCTTTTCTTTATGGCGGTTATTTTTGACCGGGAACACCATGGGTGTTACAAAGTTTACTAAATCATCCAAAATTCAATGAAAGTGTTGATCAGCAATTTTATATGTTCAAATGTCTACTGTGAATGATATCATAAAGCCTTAATGCAATCGAGTGTAAAACAAAAAAGTTATTATTGATGAAAGTAGTAAATCGGTCGGATTTGACCCGAAGACAACAGGAGGGTTAAAGAAAATAACAGAGGAGTTTTTAAATGTATGTTGATCCATAATGTTTCAGGTGGAAATATTGTCCTTTTTAAATAACTATTTATCAGCTGTAGTTACTTGTTACTTTGCAACTATGAATATACTGTATATTTGACATTATTTTGTATTTAGTAGTAAATCAGCCCTAACACTGACCATCTACTACCACATTAAAATGCAGAAAATATGTTAATGTACAGTATTAACAAGTCAATGGAATACTAACACAACAGCTTGACATTTATTCTGCATAATGAACACTTTTATTTGTAATGTTAAGACCTGTATTGATTACATTTTTGGGCATTTAGGGGGCAGTGGAAACTAGCATTTCACAATCCATAGCAAACGTGTTAGCAAATAGCCTATATAGCTATCCTGGTGATGAATATTAGTCAAGTACTTACTCTTATTTTCTTGTTCTGTTTTGGTCTCCACCAATGGCCAAAGGCAATATTTGGCTCATTAGCTGCTGGATGTTTCACTATTTGCATGAGCTAGTCGTTACAACTGTTTTGCTGACAATGGGGAGACTGCTTCTGCTCTAAAATTATCCGAACGAAACAGTAGAGTTGCTGTTGTGAATCAAAAACAATGAGCTACAAGAGGCTAGAACATTCAGTAGAATTGATTATGACTGTCTGTGACTTATTTTCCATGAGCTTGAATACATCTGAATGATCTGAGTACTTCTTCCACCACTGTGAAATAATATTAGTGTTAATCCCAAAGTTAGAATACAATTAATTACAGAAACAATATACAGTACATGGTCAGTGAACGAACACGCTTTAAGTCTAATAGTTCACCTTTCTTTCTCGGATTAGAGCGTTCATTTTACATATGGCTGCCATGCAACAGCTAAAAATAATTTCTCATTGCACCGACTATGTTAGCTCTCTTCCCTATCCCCTTACATACATATTTGACAATATCACACATGTGCGTGGAGGAGGGGTGTAACAAGAATTTCAAATGATCCTCTCGGACAGTCTTTGCATTTTTACACCGGGGCTCATGATTGCCTTGCTGCATTTTAAACACGGAACAAAATCCTACATTCCTCTTGTTTGTTTAATTGGACCTCTGGAAGGGGGTCGCACTCCACAAAATGAGATTTGGCACCTTCTTTTAGCCCTGTAAATTAAATATGCGTCACACATGAGAATCCAGGTCTCACTGCAGCAGTTTACCTTGTCGTCCTCTCCTCATTATCACAGTAACCTTGTGATCTGGCCAATTTGCCTCTTGTAATGATGCATGATATTCCAAGAGTAATTTTAATCTGGAGCGGGGAGATCCAGCTGCCAGGTATCAAAGTAGACTTTGGCTGCCTTCAGCGGTGCACTCAAGCCACACAAAGTCCTCCACTCGCCAGCCTCTTTCGCCTCCCCCCCACCCCCAACCCCACAGCCCTAAGACATTTACCATGCATAATTAGGTAGAGTCCACAGAGAATAGCTGAGATGTTTTTAAAATGAGGATTTTTAAAGGAGCATAGCTTAATGTTGTATTATTGTTTTTATGACAAGTGGGCCCTGTTGGAGCCGAGAGAGCCCTGACTGATCTATGCCATTTTCTCTTGGAGATGTATTCTTGCTTTGCTGCAACTTGATATTTACAATCTCTTTTAGTACATAGCAAACTGGCTGAAAGGCTCAACGTTGTGGTATCAGAGTCAGTTAAACGGTAAGTCATGGCCAAAATAAAAAGAATGGGTCGAATGAATGACGCCCTGGGCTCATTCCCAGATCTGCTATGAATACATTTAAAGATAATTGTGTGGAGTGACTGGACTACTGTGTTAACAAAAGCGCATTAACGCCAAAGCCAAGACTGTCCAGGAAGGAAAGAATGTACAGAGCCGCAGAGGGGTCCGTCTGTATGAATACATTCTTCCCTCATTGTCCTCTCAGACAGGAGGATCATTACTGGCTGGACACATGCTCTGGCAGCACCAGCCTTCATTATTATGCAGCAGTCGACACAGGTTTAACAAAGAGAAATGTGTCTTGCATTTGTTTATCTGGAAGAGCAGAGCCTGGCGCAATAATGCTGGCAGCAGCAGCAGCAGGGCAAGGTGGAAAGACACTCAAGTAAGTTGGCGGTGGCTCACAAACCTCCATCCCCCCCCACCACCCGCTCGTCCCCCCGCTCTACCACCATCACCCTCTCATGCCCCCCACAGGTGCACAGCTTTCTCTACCTCGCACATCAAAGACACAGCGGCAGAGTGAGAGACTGAAGTGCAGGGTGTCACATAGTTTCATCTTCAATTGTATCCCGTATTCAAAGACGGCGTATTATTCAAATGTAGTATATTTGATTTTTTTTATTCATGGGTCAAGCATTTGGATTTTGAAGGCCCGAATGAAATTCAGCCAAGAGAAGTTTGATTGCATTCCCAAAGAAAAAGATTTATCATTCAAGATTCAAGAAATGCTTTGATCTTTTTATTTAAAGAAATGCAAGTTGATCCACAAAATCTTCAAGGTAAAGTAAAAAACGGAGAGTTCTCCTCTGAGGAGTGGGAGTGGCAGCTCTGAGTTACTGAGAAGCTTTGTTGCAGGAAGAGGGTGGGGCGTTTGGCTTGTCCTTGACCTTCCTGTGAACCAAATACATCAGGAGTCTGTTGCTGAGGAGATTTAAATCATGCAACAATGGGACGTTGCAGGAGGAACCAAAAAAAAAAGGAAAGGTTCTTAAATACACCCAACACCAATCTAAAGCTGTCTGGCAGTTTGGTCGGTTTAATCTTATGTAAGATGCTGAATATTCCGGCGCTCAGCTTCCTGTCAGGGCAACAAGAGGGTCAGTGTTGAGTCAGAGCTTTTTAAATTCTGTCTTGGAGGATTTATGGAGGAGATCAGAGATGTGTGTGTGTGTGTGTGTGTGTGTGTGTGTGTGTGTGTGTGTGTGTGTGTGTGTGTGCACTGTATGTCTTTGAGGCATCATCACAATCAAATACATACATGGGGTTCTGTGAGTGCTGCACCCTTGTCTTATTACAGACAGCAGGTGCAGATGGTTAAAGGCAGGTGCTCAGCAGAAAAAAGAAAAAAAGGAGTAAAAAAAAAAGAACAAGCACCTGGTCCCTCTGTTGTAGCAGTGTGGGGCTGCTCTCACTATGATTAGCTTTGTTTCTCCAACAGAGCGCGGCGAGGAACAAGACCTACAACTTCATTAGGGTGGAGCACAGCACCCCTTCTTTTGCTTTGTCCTACACATGACTGCACTAAGTTAGAGGAAGGACAGGGTGTCTGCAGCGATCAGGCTTTTATTAAGAGCTGTGGATCTGTCACTGGAGTGGCGCCTTGCCGTGAGAAAAGAGCTATAATCTGATGTATTTTAGCCCTAGCGATGTGCAACTAGGAAAACGAACTGGCCTCTGCAGAAAGAGGAGGAAAGACCTCCACAGCTGATCTGACAAGCAGCTCACTCGTACAAGAGCTTGGCTGGGATTCAGCGCAGTCTGACCCCCTCCTAACTTTGTTGTTTGAGCTTGAATTTGCAGGTAGTGAGGCTGCGTATAATCACCAACCTCTGCTTGTAACGGCCCATTTTCAAGATGTATCTTCAAGGACGAGCCAAGGAAATGTGTGCTAATAGTGTGTTTGTATTGTCAGAGCTCACATGCCCACAGATTTGCTTTATTCATGGCCTCACTTCATCTGCCAGCCAACCATTGAATAATTGAAGGAATTATCAGGCTACGGGATCCAAAGCCCCTCAGAAATGTGTCATGCCCCTGAGCAAAGCCTGCAGAAAAGAGGAGGAAAAAAAAGGGAAAGAGAGGCCTCCTTATTCAGAGCTACGGCCGCACAACACAACCCAGTAATGATCCACCTACATACCAAAGTTAAAACAGAGAGGTTGATGATGCCACATACGGCAAGCTCTGACTGGCAGAATATCAATAGAGCATAACAGCGGGAACCCATGCATGTCAGATACATTTATGATTTTCTCCAAATGTTGCTCTCCTCTTCTCCCCTGCATCAGAATGGGTGTTTTTGGAGTAGCTAGATTTCACCATGCAGTTGGCAAGTGTCCCTGGTACAAAGAATGTGACTGACGCAACATTAATCTCCAAACAAAGAGACTGGCACAACTACTCCGCACAATTTCAGGGCTATGAGGTGGCAACGTCACTCTCGATTTCTCACTGCTCCTTCACGAGCTGTTCCACTTTCTCCGATTCTCATTTAGATCAAACAAAACACCCCGGAAAGGAGGTGCAACGGTACCGTTTAAATCCGTGACACACAAACCACACAAGGGACCTCCTTCTCATTTTCTAAACAGAGAGTCATGGCAAGAACTTTTTTAATTTGCCATAATAAGGTATGACCTACATGGGAGGGAGCCAAAGCTCAAACTCCAGCTCCCAGCTAGATTCCTGCCGTTTCTAAAACGTAATGCATGAACATTAAGGAGGAGAGAGCTTCCCCTCTAAAGACATAATGCTCTCACTTCCTGGAGCATAGGTTAGAATACAGACCGTATCCCTCAAGGTGAAAAGCATGCAATATTTATTTTACTGATGCACTGTTTGGCACATAAAAAAAAGCCGTTACCAACACCAGCCAGAGGTTGTAACATAATATAATCTCTCTGACACTGACATATGAAATACATCCCGTAGCTGACACTCATGAATAATGGCAGCTGTTTGGAGAAGAACAACTCTGAGGTCTATTTTCAAATAGGCTTCAGCTGAAGCACTGCAAAACAAGTATCCCGCTGTTTGTGTTGAGTGGAGAGATGTCTGGAAATGCATCTTTCATGAACGCAGGATAGTGCAACATGTATATTTAAGGAAAACACATACACCGCAGGAAGACTTTTAGATTATGATTTGACAGCACACTTACTGACACATAAAGAAATGGATACCTCACATTGCAACATGTTTCGTCATGCATCTCAGGATGGATGTGACATGGTATTTTTATTGCAGAGCAAATGTGTCAACATTCCACCCCAGAATAGAAACTCGGGGTCATTGACTGTGTTCAGTGTCAGTGTCAGTGTGAGCTGAGGCCCTCAGAAGATTAAGTGTGGACAACATACCAGCACTTTCCACATGATTCCAAGGCGTTAAGTTGTTTTTGTGGTTTTAAAAGTTAGGATTTTCAACAAGCTAACTGCTGAGATCCAAGAAAAAGGCCTCTTGTTGTTACGACATGGTGTTAAAAAGTTCAGAATTACAAGCAGTAACGTGATCAGAATGGCAGTCCTATTGTTAAGGTTTGGTTTGGTTTAGACACAAAAAGACTGGGTTATGATTAACAAAAGATCAGGGTTTGAGTTCAAATAGGTTAATCTTGTTTAGGGTTAAGGTTTATACTTCATTAAGGATCGTGGCCCTTTTTTGTCATGGTAATACAATTACACAATTTGGTCATGGTAAGGGAGGACTTGCTTAATTCTTCATCAGCAACCAGACAGAGGAATCTGTCAATAAGATTTAAGACGTAGTGTACAGCATAGTTTTGCCGGTTGCCATTTGTTTTGAATAGGGGTAAAAATAAGGTAGATTTGTTTGTCAAAAGAACATAATGGCTATTGACAGTAGCTGCAATTTTAAACAACTTGTGTGCAAGATGTCCTGCAACGTTTTAGTAGTATCAGGTAATCTTGCTTTGAACCTCAACCAAGGTGGTACTAAAAATAATTTTTTTAAAAAGAGTGTGCTGAATTGAGGCGAGTACATGCAGCATATGTGCGCTACTTTGACATTAATGCAGAGAGACTTCAAACTGTTTGGGATACTCACACCTGACAGTGAGGGTAATAATTGTTGTTTCTTTTCAAATAGGTTTTACCTGAGGGTTTCTTTAAAACTTTTCCAAATCCTAAAAAGGCTCCTCTTTCTTGAATTCTTTAAGCAATGTATCCAGATATCAAAATTGTATGCTGGAGCGAGAGTTGCTTTAAATTAAAAAGACTTAGTTGATTATGAAAAATAAAACAAGTAGGACCATGTTCTTTTTTTGTTCATGCACTGAAAAAAATGAAATGTTGACTTTAATTAAATATATTATGTCAAACAGATTTCACATAACTGTATTAGGTTAGTTGAAAGCAATAATATTAAGTTGAACCTATTTGTATTTAAACGTTATAGTATTGCTTTCAACTAACCTAATACAGTTATGTGAAATCTGTTGACATAATACATTTAATTAAATTCAATATTTTAGTTTTTTCAGTGTTTACCAAAGTGTCTACATTCTTGGATTGTAATAAAAAAAAAAACATTCCAAAAGACCTACAACATATAAAATATGTCCTCTAGCACAAATGAAGGCTGAAAATGAAACCTGCACCGACAGACTGGCATGTACCACAAAGTGTGACACCCTTCCCCCTCGGTTGAGTGAGGGACTGTTCATACCCAACCATCATTCCCCCCCGAGTTAAACCCCATCTGTTCCTGGTAGAAACGGGAAAAGAGAGGGAGGTTGGAGGAGAAATAAGGGTGGGGGTGCTGAGGTGAGTAGGAAATCAGTGTGGGATCTGGAGAGAGATGGAGAAGGAGGGAGGAGATAAGGAGAGGAGGTGGCCAAGATGGAAGTGGTAGTGGTGGTGGGTGAGAGGAGAAACAGAGGCAAAGAGAGAGGAGGAGGAACCCCAATGCTCGGCCACTTGAAACATTCCTTGTTTGGTGCTCCTGAAAGTACAAGTGGTCTTAAAAGCAGGTGGGCTTCTGACCCTCAGAAGAGAATAAAAGGGCTCATAAGATAAAGGCAGTTTTGTTGACATGTGGTGACAACATTGGTGGGTAAAAAGTCTGGATTTCAAAATCAGGTCGGAGATACAGGGTCCCACGGTTAAATAAAGTCAGACTGAAGCATCCTTTGTGCACCAGTCAATCCTAACAGTAAATACAGAGCTAAATCCAAATGCAAGCTAAAGGGTCTTTGAGCATGTAGTATTTTAGTGATAATGATGTTACTGTATGTTAAATGTTTTTTTTTCACGTATTGTGTCCTGATATTTGTCCATGTTGATTTTACAAATGGAGCTGCTGATGCAAGTCAAATTGCAGACTTGATCTGACCATTAAAGTATTATCGTATCGTCAAGTAAACTTTTCAATCTCCCTCCACTTTGACAAAGCCCGCCACGGCACGTACGTTTCCTGTCACTTTCCCAGGCTTGGAATCGGAGGCGGCGGCGGCCGGCCAGTCACTTCTTTGTGGCCATGCGTGGGACAGCCTCGTCCCCGTCCCCCCCTCCTTGACCTGCAGCTGCCACTCACACTGACATCACCAGAAAGCCCCTTGTTTCGTCTCTAAATCTCCTCCTCAGCCAAAGGTCAAGGTTCAGTTTGTGGTGGCTGGGAGAGAGTTCTCCAACACATACCCAGACAAATTAGTGGGCCGCCTAAATGTATTGGGCGCTTTGCAGATGTGACAAACATAGCACACCCACAGTATTTGTTTATCAGGTATTTACTTAAATGCTGCATTATGCATGAGGCTACACAATGCTTAATTACACTTGAATTGATGTTGATTCCTTATTCAAATGAGTCTGTTTGATACATGGACTATTCTCAAGAGAAGGCATGTAATTACTGTACTATTTCCTTTTAGCATATGACTGCTGCTTGCATTTGTAACCAAGGAGGGATATATAAAGTCAGAGATACTTGTCGTCTCAAGAAACTGCTTCTTCGAGGTATAATGACGGCAGGAGGGCTTAGGTTTGTGAATTCCAAATCCTATTTACCTCTCCTCAACATTAAAGATCCTTAGTGAGCAACACTCTGCTCGAAACTATTTGATGATAAAAGCTTTTGAAATATTGATTTGAATTTGAAATTGAGAGGCAGTCGTGAAGGCATCAGCCAGTGTTTTTCTCTTTTAATCTGAACTTCTATATCTGAGGGCAAGAAGAAAAGCAGAAAGTAAAGGAGGGAGGGAGGGAGGGAGGAAGACAAATGTGGGGGAAAATCTGTAGGCCTATGTGTGTATGTGATTATTGTGAGAGCACAAAAGTGTGTACATATGTGGGCTTATGTACAGTATGTGCACCTGTGTGTATTACAGTGTGTTTCCTGTGTGTCTCTTGCTGAGTGAGGTGAGAGACTGCCTGATTTTTGAACCACTGTAAACAAGCCAGAGCCTTGTTAACGATGCCACTCAGAGTTAATGCGCAAAACAACTTTCAACTCAAAATCCGCTTTTCAGGAAAGTCTGAATTCCTCGCTTATTAGCCCAGAAGAAATGCTGATCCACACTCTACCTCAGTATGGCAGAGGAATCTTTGGAAGTAGCTACAAATTCCCTTTCAGACATAGTGAACCATAGCACGGAGCTTGTGTATACCCAGGTAAATGTATTTCCATAACCTGTCATTTCAGGATAAAAACACACACACACACATCAACATCTCCACAGAGGCCTCTGACAACAGGGGACATGCACAGAATACATAAAGAATCATCACCTTTCTCTAAAACAAAACCTGAACACAGAATTGCAAAAATGCAATACAAGATAGCTACCAGTTAAATCACAAAAAACAATATACATCAACTTTCCAATGCACTTCAATTGGATTCATAATCATTCGTCCAAAATCACTTTTTGACATTGGATAATGTCAACATGGAACACAACAACTTGAAGATTTCTTCTCTTTCGCTTTTCAGATCAAAAGCTTATTCAAAACATCAAATACATTTAATGCGAAACATGCCTATACATACTAACACAGAGAAATGAATTTGAAGGTGCCATAAAACTGACAGGGTTAATTCAGAAGTCTTACGGACCAGTAGAATTACTTCCATGTGCTCAGGTTGCCCTCTACTGGCCACTTTTTCTGTCGCATGAAAAATGAGTTTACCTGCTTAAAGGCACACAATTTGAATCCCCACATTTACATTTAAATATGGCAGTTACAGCAGAAAGTACAGATGCTATTTAATGGCCTGTCAAAACTGCAGAGTAGTTTGAGTGATCTTTATATATGTTTTATATGTCTTATTTTATATGAATACGATAGGGGTAACATTTAGATTTTATATCTTCATAAGCCTCTGTTAAAAAATGGGGAAATAGATTTAAGCGATATGGACTTTTTTGAAGCTGTGAAAGTCAGATGAAAAGACTCCATTATTATTGTAGAGTGTAGGATCTAAGTGTTTGAAACCTTAGGGACTAAAACTCTTTCTTAGATTTGTTTGTCAAATGCTTACAATGTTTTGCAGATTGGTAAAAAGTTACAAGGCTGTTTGTCTGTCAGACATGATCATTTAATGACATTGACCAAGGTGAAAGGGTAAAATTGTAGTTGAGAAGTTGAGTCGTCTGCTGCCCTATAATGCAACTTCAATTGTGTTATAGGCCTTTTTGTCAAGGCACCAAAAAGACAAATGGCTTTGAGTTTCATTCGGTGGGCTATAATAAATGAGGGATGAGGAAGTATCAAGGTAAAAAGTGGGGTAGGGGAACGGGATGCAGGAAGCTCTTCCATCCTCACGAGTTCTCTCCATCCCACGGATCAATTCTCTTAAAGTAATGGAATTGTTTATTCCCTTTCCTGAGGAGGTTACCACTTCACTCGCTCTGCTACTACAAGAGCAGACAGGGCATGAAAGATATTCACAGTGCTGTGTGAATATTATGACACGTACAATTTCTCAGGCGTACAATAAATGAAACTATTCAACATCCTTTCCACAAAGCGAGACTCACAGAATGAAATGCCATCATTTCCATCACAGGAGAAATCCTGGAGATGTTTTCTTTATATGAACAAATTCAAAGTGATATCAGCCTTGAACTATTAATATTCAAATGCAACACATGCAGCAGTTTGTTAAAGAAATCCCATGGCACACATAAGGACACATGACTGTACGACACTGAAATTATACTAGATTTATTCCAGTGATTTCCACAAGGCTCTAAGACATAATTGAGGCAACAGATATTTTCACGTCTTGGATTTTCGGAGATTTTTGTTACAGAGTTTTGTCCCATTCTCTGAACATGCTTCCCATGTGGATTCCTGTGCCGTGACACAGCTTTCTGAATCTCTCCTGTACTGCGGCTCGGGCTCCATCAGCATGACTGATCTCATTTATCTCCGTCGCATCCAAAGAGGCCCGGGGTGTATGGGAAGGGAGCTTCAATAGCAGTACTGTTACTGCAAAAGCACAGATCATTGAGCTGTGCAGCCGGGGACTCGCATGTGTGAATAACAGTTTGTATTTAGGATTTGTCTGTATGGGGAACTCCAGGGTGCAGGAGATGTATGGCGCTTCATAATGGGTTAAATAAACAGATCACTGCACTGCATCATTTTACGCACTGGATTCAATATTAGTCTATCAATAATTCCTGCTGAGATGTCAAACACTCAGCAACAAACATATGGCATAATAGATTCAAACAGATGTGACTTCACGCTGAATTACAGGATGTTTATCAGTTCTCTTGGAGGGATAATATGCTTGTATAAATTGTAACAATGAAAATAATTTAGCTGAACTTGAAACAAGAAGAAATCCAGAAAATGTATTTCCCATGGATATTTAGTCACTCAAAACGTAGATATACCATGAAAATGACAAGAAATAATTATCTGATAACACATCAAGAGAGAAATATTACAAGGATATTTGTAGGCTGCTTCCACAGAAAGCTCATTCTATAGGACTCATTGTCTCATGACATGCGTCTCTGTAGCCACTTACCATGACATTGTGTTCCTTTGCTTGTAATTGATTTTGACTTCAATTTATTAATATAGTCTGTGCAGCGCCTGAAGCACAACGCTAGTTATTTGGGGCCCACCAGGAGCTTAATCTCCTAAGATGCGCTGAATTAATAAGAGTGTTCAAGTAACATATTGATCACAGAATCAATGTCTGTTCCTTTGCAGAGTGCTCCAATGATTACTATGAAATGGAACAGAATTAAGTAATAAGGCAAGTCCTTTTTTTTTTCAATCGTTTTGCTTCAATCTACATTTAAATAGGATGTTTCCTGATTGATATTGTGTAAATCGTTAATGCTACCTTCCGTCACAAGATGGAATCAAAATAGCGCATCACTGGAAAGATGTTTCCACAATCTCCAAGTTTTTATCGATTAAGATTAAAGGTTTTTCTTACAGATCAGACCAAAAGCTTCTGCAAAGGCTGTATCAGAGCGTTGAAGGGATATTTATTTGACTTGATGTTATATTCTTTCCCGCCTGCAGGCAGCTTTAGATTCAAGTTTTCCCAAATGATTTAAAAATAAGTGATAGTGTCATACATTCAGCGCAAAAGTGCTGGTATCCATCATCTTGTTGTAGTATGGTTATGTCTCCCTCACAACAACATATTGCAAAATTAAGAAGAAAACGAGGAATGTAAATGATTGTTAATCTGTGGTGGGCATTCTTTTTTGAAGATACTGTATATTTAAAATCATTACATAAGATGCATACATACAATCTGTAAGTTTACCCAGAAACCACTCTCAGTCTTGGGAATACATTTTCCTTTCTATACACTTTCAATAGTTCTTTCTATAAATAAGTACTTTCTCAGTAATGCTCTAAAAACCTATTCATCATAAGACGTCCTTCACAATGCCAGTATGCATTTGGCACCTCTTAGAGAGAAAGCGGCTGATATATTAATAAACCTATCACACCTCATTGAAACTAAGCCAACAGAAGTATACAAAGTACACTTGTTTTTGTCTTTAAAAAAAGGTAAACATTTTAATTAAATATATAATGGATTCCTACATATATGACAACATGTGTACATACCCCACCAGGTGAAGCTCTCAGTTCACATCAGTAGGGTTTAATGAATCTGTGCTTCAGCGCTTTAGTTTGAGTGCAGTGGGATGAACGTTGCAGATGTCGAACCAGCGCTGATCCACCTCCTTGTGTGGCAGCAGGCCGTTGCGTGGCAGAAAGGGCCGGCGCCAGCGATCTCGGCTGCTCACCACCTGCCAGAAGCGTGCGCCCTTGAGTAGAAAGATGGCATTGTGGGTGTAGGAGAAGTAGGCAGCGTCGATGTTGCCATCTGGATGGTCTCTGCTCACCACTGGAGGGAAAACGTCTCTGATGTTTCTGGGGAAGCCTCTTGCCAAGCTGTTGGCTTCCACGTCGAATGCATACACCTGTTTGAACAGATAATTGTTTTTCCTCTTATATAGAAATCAATTCAATTACCACACGCAAACAAACCACAGAGGAAGTGTAGCAGGTTTGCTTGAATGAATATGTTCCCTCATAATGCAGAGACACAATGAATTCGCTTGGGCTTTGGTCCCTCTAACACGTTGCTTATGTATACATATTTCATTCCCTCTGTGTATTATTTTGGACCCTGTTGCAGGTTGTTCTATGCTGTAATAACAGGACCTAGCTTTTCTCATTTTTAATCAGATTTTTGATATGTTTAACACTCACAATACAACACATTAAAAAAAAAAAATGTATTAAAAAATTAAATGAATACAAAAGTATAGTAAATGCAATAAGAATAAAACCAAATAAAATAACATTAAATGGAATTATAATAATAGTAAATACACATTTAAAAAAAATCACCAATGTCCACAAGCATCGCACTATAGTCTAGTCTAGTGTAACAAAACTATAGGAATTTTTTAACAGATTTAGTTTGATTTTGACAGAGGGTCCTCCTTACAAGGCCACACAATTATTAATGTTAAGGTGTATTGCAAGTAGTAATACGCCATCCCGTAAAGTATTATTTCTTTGTTATTCTTCTCTCACACAATCCATTCCTTACATCTATTTTAACCCAACAAATCTAATATATGTGCTTCCAATGCATCTCCCCAGTTATCATGTTGAAAGAGATTCTTACAAGTGCGTTTTTGAAGAAGTAGATGCGAGAGTTTCTCCTGTCATAGAAGGCTGTGTCGATGGGACCGAAGACCCCTGGGAACGCCTCAGAGATCAACCTCGGGTAGCGGTGACCTTCAGGGTCCTGT
Source organism: Notothenia coriiceps (assembly GCF_000735185.1). Lineage (NCBI taxonomy): Eukaryota > Metazoa > Chordata > Actinopteri > Perciformes > Nototheniidae > Notothenia > Notothenia coriiceps. The sequence goes on from NW_011362467.1 coordinate 13,590, forward strand.
CTGAACACCTGGTCATTCTCATTGTCATACCTCCAGAACTGAGCACCTGGACACAACAACAACAGTCACAAAATATATTGACAGACATTAAACAAATACAAATAAAATCTGTTGGCAGACCTACCTTTGAAGAAGTAAACAGCATCTCTTTTTCTGGACCACACATGCACAAACGCATCCACTCCATCCATGGGGATCCCCCGCCAGCCGGCCTGCAGGGCCACTGGGTCTCCATAGCGTGTGCGGTTACTCTTGTTATCATACAGCCAGTACCAGCCGTTCCTCATGAAGTACGTGTTAAAGCGGATGACCGTCTCTCCATAGGGGGTCTTCTCCTTTCTGATCCAATCAAAAGCTGTGTTGAATCGGCCCTTACAGCCCCCTGGGTTCAAACACAAACACAATATGGAACAAATACTGGTTTTGTGTCAATGTTAAGTGTGTAAATAAACCTGAATCTGTTTCTCTCAGTTTGTGTGGGTGTGATCCCACTAGATGGTGCTGTATCCATGTACCATAGAGGTGCTGAATGGCCTTCCTGTCTGACCATTCCATCTCAAAGCCGGCCTCCTGAGGCAGATAGCTGGGCTGCATTATGGAAGAAGCTCTGTAGATGTGAGGGAGACCCAAAACATGGCCGATCTCATGAACTGCTACCTGAAAGATAGGAAATGAAAAATGCTGTTGGACTAAAAAAAACCTTGTTTTTCTTTTTCATTAGACAGTTTTCTGATAATTTGTTTTGATGTTCTTACTTTGAGAAGGCTGATCCCACTGCCAGCACTGGGAGCAGTGAAGTGTTCATCGTCATCAAAGTGAATATCACCCAGGAACCAGGCGTGTGCAAATTCCTGCCCAGTGCCATCAAACCTCTGTTTGCAGCCCAGATGTCGTCCTGCCACAGAATCAAACAAAAGATGCATTGATTTTTCTGGGGATTTGAATAAAACATGATTGCCACATAGTGCAATATTTTACTTTATAAGAGTATACAAACAGCTGCTAGCAGTAAAGCTTTATTGTACCAAAACAAAATATTCCTTTACTATTGGGAAATTACGATGGCCATTACAGCTGAAATATATTAGTTTTTAACACTAAAAATTACATTTTTTGTTAATATCGGACAAAGAGAGTTACTAACAAACTCTGTATTGTACTTTAGCAGTTTAAAAAAATGTAACTTCACTTAAGACAATATGGCTCATTGCGGTGTTATGATTAAGTTTATTAAATTAAAACAAATAGATACATAGATATGGATGGCTTCTCTAAGATTAGTTAGTGAAAGGAGATAGCATTGTGAAATGTACCAATATTTGAAACCCAAATGTACTATTCTAAGAAACTTACTATAACTTTCTTATAAGAAAAGCTTTGATATTAACTGGCTTTCATTTCATTATCTGGCTATCACTGAAAGATGAGATTAACATTCAGAAAGAAGTGATGTTATCCTAAAACAAATACTAGCAGTGCATATAATGTTGACATTTTAAACACAATGTCCTCAAAAGAAAAAGTGTATTGAGTCTGACGTACCTGTGCCAAAGCCCAGCCTGATATCAACATCCTCCAGTGGGGAACGTGTGTCCTCCACAAACTCCAGCGGAGACACCTCGCTCCACATCCTGAAGGCCAGTCTGAAGATGTACCTCTGCTCTTCGATGGACAGCTGGCTGCTGTAGCCTTCTCCTATCAGCCTCCATTTTAACACCCTCTTAGAGAAGGCCATGTATCCTGTTTGACTCAAATCTCTTTTGTGCCTGCTTCTGGATACCAGAGTGGCGAGGTGACGTTTCCTGCGTTGTACTGCTGGGCTCTGATGGCCGCTGTTATTGAACATTTGACTGTCTACATAATTTGAGCTGTTTAGAGATGTGCTATTTAAAATTGGATCAAATGATGTGAAATTCAAGCTGGTGTCATTGGAAATTCCTGTGAGAATACTTTCTGTGTCATTAGCATTGAATATGTCATCTTCGAAGGAGTTGGCAGTGCCATAAGAAGAGTTACTGATTGTGTTGTTACTGTCAGTCTCATTTAAAGTGTTATTGGAACTGTTTTCAGTATCTAAAGCCCTACTGTTCTCAGGTGCTATAGGCGCGTCCAGGTCAATCTCTTTGTCAGGGACTCCACACCTCGGTTTGTTCATCGCCACCTTGGTTGCTGCATCAAACACGCCTGTGGCAGGCAGACCGGAAACCCTCTGAAACTCTTTAAGTGCTGAAATAAACGCTAGGCTTTTGGTTAGACTATTGTGGTCGTCGTAATCGCCGTCCTGAAGAGCATCCCTTGAGTGATGCACTGAGGTTCCTTCCTGGATCATATCTTGAAGGTTATCCAGAAAGTCATCGTTAAAAGAGACATCTGAATCTTCAAACTGTATCTCCTCCCAGTTCACCGGCTTAATGAATCCATATCTAGAGAGAAATAACTAGAACAAGATATGGGTACATCAGATGACTCCTATAATCAATCATGTCTAATCTAATAAATGCTGGAGTACCAAAATCAGAGGAATATAATAATAGTAGGATATTTACCTCTGCTGTGAACTTGTCGGTTATGACCTCAGCGTGGTGAGAAGTAAGGGTCTCTATATCAGAATGATCCCGATTATGGAAAAGTTTCTCCGCATCAGCTGAGCTAATGCTCATCCAAAGAGGCAAAATCATCAGCTGGATAAAAGTCAGCATCGTGGTGTTGGCTTACTCATGTAACTGTCTACAAGTAAGTTTGAAGCCATAGTGCTTTATAGGCACATCCTGAGTTTCTCCACACCCATCACAAGGTGTGACTCTCTAGAGGTGTCCCACTTTCCTCAGCTTTGTGTGAAAGGTAAACCTGTGTTTACTGTCTCAAATAGCTCAATATGACTGAATGGAGTGGATGTGTTATACATGCTCCATTGGTTTTAAATGGGCTTCTGTTGATGTGTGGAGAGAGGTTTAAATCTTTACTTTCATGTGGACAATAACAGTTTAGGAACGCCACTCTGCCAACACCTGTTTCGAATAGGACACACACACAGATACACACAACACTGGATTGTTTTACAATGAATAACCACTAAACAAACCTTCCATGGCATCACACTGATCAAAGTTTATTCCCAAACACAAACTCTACATTGCCTTGCTTTAGCTTAACATAAAAACACATAAATATTATAATTACATTATCTTACATTTTGTATGGCACAAAAAGCGTATTTTCTCTAGTGCAATTTACCTGATATACATTAAATCTTGGTAAAAGTAAAACAGACAAATAACAATAAATATAAATAATGCAGTATCCAGAGAGAAGATAAAGAGGATGGATTTAAGTGCTGCTGCTGGCCTGTGGTTTGTCACTGTAGCGATTTGGCTATTGCTGCTGCCAGGTGTTCAGCTGCTGGCTGTTCTGCAGTACAGCTGACACACAGGCCTTCTGCTATCATGGCGTCTTGGGTGGTAGGTCCAATGGCTGCAAACTGGAAAAAATAAGTTGAAATGACTGTCAGAGGCACTGAAGATCTATAAAAACACTACAGATTAATGCAATAGTTGATGTGCATAATGAGGAAGCTGCACCTTTATTTCAGGCAGCTGTTCACCTGACAGCCGCTGTACAACTTCCAGGCAAAACTTCACTCCCGATGGACTGAAGAAAGCGATGCTTGCTGGAGTGCCCTGTAAAAGCAGAATATAAACATTTGCTACATTTAAAACTTTTTTTATTTTAATTGCAGAAGGAGGAGGGGTTTACCTGCTCCGTGAAATAGTTCTTTAGATTTTTCTCCAGATCTGGATGTTCAGCTGTTTGATAGACAGTCAGCGTCTCTAGGGGCACGCCTGGAAACAAAAGAAACCGATCCCCACAGTGATAAAGGTAGCACAATTATTATTTTATAATTGGTGAAGCCCCAATGGGACTTCTATCACCTTGAATCTTGCACTTGGGGCTTACCATTTTCCCTTAAAGCCGTGGGCAACACTTCTCTTTTAATCGAGCCACAGGGGAAGAAAAGTGGTGGAATATTTCTGTCCTCTCCTATGATGAGAATCAGGTATAAGGTTATATGAGTTATCGGAACAATTGTGTATTTCCTATTGAAATGAACTGTATCGAATAAGGGAGTATAAAGTAATGTGTTTACGTTCAATGATAAGACGTGATAGGACATCTGCTGTCCCTGTGTCCTCGCCCAAAGGGTTCAGACCCAGATTCCGTACTGTGTAGCAAAAAAAGGATTAGAATTATATTTTAGGATATGGACTGTTGATATCAGCAATACATCAGTAAAATGTTTTATTGTTATTTAAGTTAATTTCTCAACTCTGACAACAAAGAGATGAAGTGTCACTAAAGAAACAAGGTAAAGCAAACATCAGGAAAGTTCTACACCTTGCAGCAAACTGTCACTTGTGTACAACCTATTTCCAAATGACTGAAGGTAGTAACATCACTTCACACAGCTCTGTCAAAACCAGGTGCTTCGCCACACTTTGCTGGAAACACCATTCACTTAGCAAGGGTTCAAAAAAACCAACAATTCCAAAGAAAATGTTTTATATACGACAACAATTTACCTAATGCAGCAGTTGCCCTTCCGACGACATATATGGACTTGCTGTTCCATTTCTCTTTCACAGAGCTGTTCCATTCTAGAGTTATAATAAAAACAATGATAACATTTAAAACAAAAAAAATGTAAATCTCATTTAGCAGTACAGAAACAAATTACGCAGAATTGATAGACGTTTAAGTAAACGCATGCTTTCAGGGGATCATTTGAATATGTTACAGGTTACAACATTTATATATATTTAAAGGAAGTTCCTTAATATGCTTTCACCTTCCCTTCTTTCTTCTGCTTCTAAGCACATCTTCACTGCCTCCACTGCTCTTGGACTGGTAAATATAAGACCTCCATGTTTTTCTGGTTGGAAAAGCTGACATCGGAAGATATATTGAACAACAGATACAAAACTGTATGTTTTATACACAAATAAAACCCATTTTAATCCAATACTGTGACATCAGAATTTACCTTATCCGACAAGGTATTTAATGAGACAAACTTAAAAGACAGCACAGGAATTAGGGTTGCTTTATGTCCATGTGACGCCAGCTCCTGTGAAATCAAAATAGGGAAGTCCTGTTCAAATGTGCATTAAAATGCAGAGGAGTAGCCTACTGTCACTGCTGCTAAAAATACTTAATATGAATGCAGTCATAGTTAGAAACATGTGCATCTACCTGAATGTAAGGATCAGGTCCAGACTCTCCAGCTCTTGGCTCTTTCAGGAGCAGCACCTGCATCTTGACGAAGACCCAAAAACGCTAAATCAAACAAATAAATTGGGAGGAATGCAAGAGAACAAAACCAGGTTAAAAATGAATTCAGCCAAAGTCAGAACCTCAAGATTGCCACAACACTGAGAACAGAGGGTGTGAAGTCACAGCAAGCTAAGCTACACCCCAAAACGGTCATATGCAACCTGCTGATAACAGAAATGTTTAGTCACGATTAATGGACTGTGTGCATGAGGATCAAACTAATGCAAAAGTGCCACACTTCCATCGTTACATGCATTTAACGGTAGTAACTATGTAGCATTAGCCAAATCGTGTGTTATTGTTTACATTAGCAAGACAGAATGACAGTTTAACTAGGTATTAACCGTTTCCTAAATGTAACCCAGCTGCTGATAAGTGGCTAAATATCTTGCTTTTGAGGTGCATTTATATGAATTACAACGTTTATAGTATAAACTGCAACATATTACCTTGAGTTGTCCCCACAGCTGAGCATTACAAGAGTCAGGCACTTTCAAGAAGGGGAGAAATAACATTCAATATCTGACTAACCTGCCATAAAAATAAAGTAAATTGAGAAAAAATATTATTTAGAACCATACAAATCAAATATTATCAACCAAACGCTTAATAGCACTTCCTATGTGTAACGGAAACAGTAGTTTAGGCACCCTTTAAATAACTAATATCCCCTTTTTATATAGTGGTTTATTCCATTTCCGCAACAAGCTCACATTTCGGCTCCGACGTGCTACGTCAAACGGCAAGTCGTGCAAATATGGAGCCATGATGGCGGCTTGGGGCATTCAGTTTCCTGCTTATAATGCACTTTAACCTTTTCCCCGCCCACTTAGTTGACACGCGTTCTCTGTTTTGCAAGCATGGCTTCTTCAGCTAAGAGGAGAGCAGTAGGTTTGAGTGAAAATCACGGGGAAACTGAAAACAGCTCCGATGAAAATTCAGAGGAGGCAGGTGATTCCAGGGATGAAGACAGCGAGGCATCAGAGGAGGAGATTAACGAGGTAAAACAACAACCACGTCTTTAAAAAGCCGTGATGTGCACGGCCTTGCTAGCCAGCGAGTTAGCTACAAGCTAACTCAGCTGTTAGCACATGTTAACACAGTGAGCCACTTTAGCTATATGTGTTATTGTTTTCAGGCAGGATTAAACGTGTAACATTAGTTCGCTATTTAAACGGGAATTGTATACTTTAGTAGCTTATTATCGTTAGTTTGAAAATGTTCAATACAAAGTGCACGACAAAAACCTGTGTGGAATTAAATAAATGTTATTCATTCATTCGAAAGTACCTGAAACAACTACTCGGAAAAACGTAACAAAAGTTAATGAAGTGACTACTTCAGTCAGGTTAGGTTGTGCTAACTACTCTGTGTTTTGTTTATGTTTCGCTTGCAGGAGGTCATGGTGGACTTCGAAGCTCACAACATTACAGCGAACGACTTCGACGGCGTTAAGAAACTCCTTCAACAGGTTTGAGAAAACACTTCTGTTTTGCATCTAAATCTTAAAGTTAATATGTTGTGTTATATTTTAGCATGGGCTCACGTGTATTTTGTTTGGATATAGCTGTTCCTGAAGGCTCATGTAAATACATCAGAGATGACAGACCTCATCATTCAACAGAATCATGTTGGAAGTGTCATCAAGGTGAGTTGCTCCATAGTTACAAGTCAAATCAGATCTACCAGGGGACTATTCTGGACTTTTAGCCCTAACATGTATTCACTCGTCCTTTTCCTTTTCTTCAGCAAGCTGAGGTGCCAGAAGACAGCGATGATGAAGACTCAGATCAAGTGTTTGGCTTCATCAGTATGCTCAACCTTACAGAGAGAAAGGTAACATCCCTGGGACTAACCTTACAGAATAATTGGCTTTCTGGCGCTCTGATTTTGTAGGAATTTAACATGTTTCTTCATTGGCAGGATGTGCAATGTGTGGAGGAGGTGAAGGAACTGATCGTGGATCAGTGTGAGAAGAGCTCTACCCCCAGCATGACAGAAGAGATCGAGCTGATCCTCAATGACCCCAGCAAGCCTGTGGGGTTACTGCTGAGCGAGCGCTTCATCAACGTGCCCCCCCAGATCGCACTGCCACTACACAAACAGCTCCAGTGAGTTCTGCTCGGTCCTAAATGACCTGATGGTGCTTTGTAAAGGAACAAAAATTACACTTTTAAGATGTGTTAGTTATATGAATGCATGTAAAACTTAGAATAGAGTATATGAAGGGTAGAACAATCTTACTTTTTTTTCCAAAACTAAATCAGTCTTTTGAAAAAAGTAAACTCAAGTAGAAGTACAGATACTAGTGTTTAAAAAATACTCAGGTAAGTAGAAGTTCTGACTAAACCTCTTTACTCAAGTAAAAGTAAAGAAGTATGGGCTTCGAAACGTACTTAATTAAAAAGTACCCATAACTACCATCTGTTTTAAAGAGTAACTGACCTCACTTTATATAAATAGAACAATAATGACATTGTTAGCTAATGAATGTTTCCATGCTGAACAACGGCAACATGACAAAGTTCTCATTGGTCCCTCTTCTTTAGAGAAGACCAGGAAATGATGGATACACGGATCGTGTTCAAATCAATAGGCACACAATGACTATAAATAATAACGATCACGCCACCAAACGCAGATTAAATCTAAAGTAACCAGCCTGTTTCAAAAATGTAAGAAGTAGAAAGTACAGGTATTAGTGTTAAAAATGTAAGGAGTGGAGTAAAGTACTGATACTACTTAAGTACAGTAACAAAGTATTTGTACTCCACTACTTTCCACCTCTGAACTAAACTAATATATTTGTTCTGCTTCCAGGGAAGAACTAGCTGAAGCTCAGAGGACGAATATGCCCAGTGGGAAGTGTCACTATTGTCTGATGATCAGCAAGACCTGCAAAGAAGTGAGCAAGAGTGTCCCAGCCAGAGGAGCAGCTCCCAAAGATGAATACTTGTTCGTCAATGCAGAGGAGGAATTCTTCTTTGAGGTAATGCATGAGATGCTCTCAAAATGTTTTATGATATGACATGCAGTATCTGGATAACACTTCAATTGAATCTTTTTTTGTTGTACAATGAGCTAAAACTATGTATTTTGACTTTCAAGTCTCCAGAGATGTTGGATTTAAATAATGACTTGTATTGTCCTTACAGCAAGCTATCTTACAGTTCCACTACTCGGTCCAGGAAGAGACAGACTCGTGTTTGAGCGGCAGGTGGTCGTTCGATGATGTTCCCATGAAACCGTTCAGGACGGTGATGCTGATCCCAGCCGACAGAATGCCTGCTATCATGGCAAAACTCAAAGAATACCTAACTGTGTGAACCTTACAATAAACTAAAACCCCTTTTCATACTCATGGAAACGGTTGTACTAGTATACCCTTGTAACAGAAAATGTTTTGTAATGTCAGCTACAATAGTGCATGTCACATTTTTATGTTTAACATACCTTGCTTATACTGCAGCAGAGCACCCAATATATCATGTGAATATGAATAGAAATGCAACAAGTCATGTCTTTTAGACTTGTTTATATGAACCAAGATAAATGTGATGTGTGATGCTCAACACAATAGCGAATATGTGTGAGCTTGAAGTCAAATGAGATGTCACTTAGTCAAATTACTGAATGGTTAATTCTACATTGATAACACACCTACATATATATCCCTTAACATAACCCGGTAAATGATTTTCAAAAATTGGATCTTGATTGTTGACAAAGGAAAATTATGCATTGTTAATTTGTAAAACGGCAGCAAAATCCTAAATTTGAGTTTACAGTGATTTTGTATCCCAGTATATCGTAGCTACTGTTTATTAATAAATCCGTTGTAGATCAACATGCCTTGACAATCATGTGTTTTCTTAAACTGGCAGCATGTCAACTCGTACATCATGATTCAGTTTCAAAACCAGACACCTATGAGAGACAGCTTTGCATTAAAAAAAAGGGAAAATGAGGTGAGACGGGAGAATTCAATTACAGAATAGACAGCTGCCCATAACAGCAGTCAGGAAAAAGGGATTTACTGGCACAATAAGACGAAAACAACCTTATTGGATAATGAACAGGTTCATGATTAACATTACTTTGCAACATGCTCTCATGACGAGAACCAAACTTATTTGCTCGCCATGTCTAACCATCAACAACCTTTAGGCAAAGTAATAACTTATTACAGTCAATGGTTTGTATCGACAAAAATATTTTACATTTGGTGACAGGATTACAGTCCATATTTTCACATTTTTTGATTTCAGATCATTGAATCACACATCTGTCATAAGTCTGCGATCCGATTCCACAGCCACTGTCGTCCTGGTTGCTCACTGGGATGTCTTTTTGTTTCTCTTCACATTTTCTGGATGCGTCTGGGTCCAACATGTCCTGCAGTATGTCCTTGCTTTCACTAGGGGGCAGGTTGTAGAAGAAGTAGAGGGGTGCCATTTGAATGTACCTAAAATGAATAGAGTGTTACTTTTTATATAAAAAAAACAATGAGATTTTAAGAGGATTAAAAAAGATTGAAAATGTGACCAAATGGCTCAGTTTGACAGTAATAACAAAAACAATCACAACATGTTTGTCTCCCCAGTGTGGTGCGTGATAACATAATCCAGTAGAAATCAATTATAATCTGCTTGCACGACATATCTTTTAGTGAGCTAAAAAAAAGGGATTGGCTTACACTTGAGGGGAAATTTCACACACGGTTCTCATGCAGTTGTTCTCCGACAGGGTGTACTCGTGGAAAACGACCCACTCTGGCAGCCCCTGCTTGTGCGACTGAGCCCCGTAGCAGGACAGCGGGTGCACCTGAGCCATGTGCTTGTGTGTCAGAATGAAGTAGTTCCCTGATCCGTCCACGTCCCGAGCGATCTACAAAAAAGGATGCAGCAATCTTAAATACTGGTGAATCACTGGAGGTGAATTCCTTAATATTGATTTTCTAAAATACCTGCATGAAGAACCCGGCCATCAGAGCTCTTTTGATGTTGTGTGTGTTGCTCTTGGTTCCAAAGCAGGGCTCAGAGATGGGAAGCTCGATCCTGTTCAGAGTGTCAGTCAACTCTGATCTAGTGGCCTCTGCTGTCTTCAGGGCGGAATGATCCAGGAAGTAATCCTGGCACCACTTTTGAGAAGTAAAGTCTGGGGAAAAAAATGCATCACATACAATAACACTGTTTTAGTCAAGCCATAAAAACAAGGCCCACAGTGGAACCTACTGATTCATCAGATCAGACTTCACCTTAGAGCAGGGGTGTAAAACTCAATTTCATTGCAGGCCACATTCACATTATGGTTGCACTCAAAGGGCCGGTTATAACTTTAAGACTATATAAAAATACATATATAAATAGGTAATATATATAATACAATTTATTATATTACATTATTGGCCCTGCATTGGATTATTATCGGATAGGGTAATAACTTCATAATTAACTACATCTGAAAGCAGAAGTCTAGGGCAAATAATTGCAAGTCTCTTCAGTGAGAATGTCACAAAATGAGTTAAAAAGAAAAGTCAAATTTGAGATGCATTGTGGGACATGTAGTTTATGGGCAACGTGCTTCTGTAAAGTAGCATGCAACCGTACAATAAACATATCATATTTTTGCAAGCTCTTGTGGGGCCACATAAAATGAAGTCGCGGACCAGATTTGGCCCCCGGGCCTTGAGTTTGACACCCCTGCCTTAGAGCATAAAATAACTTATTTGGCACACTTGATGAAGTTGGCATACTTGCACAATCCTTGCTATTCCTTTTGGTAAGAAATGCAAGCACTTTCAAATTGCCTCAGTGTATACATTGTCCTATATGCTAACTTGTATTCGCATGACATCACAAGGATCTATTTATCAAACATTCTTTTTTTGTTGGCAACAATGAAGGAAAGATTCAGAAACACTGCAGTGAGGATGCGTCAGTTTAAGAGAGTTGCAAGCATGTTTTAAAATTGGACTGTATTTGCTGAGAGTGGATTGGTTCTGCCTCTCACATTGTTCTCTCTGGCTTTGTTTGAAGGCATTGTAGATGTTTATGAGGGTGAAGTGATCACCCTCAGGGTGCTGGAACTTTCTGTGACACTGGGCTGCTTCGTGGGTCATGCCAGTAGGGGGCTCCATGAAGCAGCTTGGCGCTAGAAGACAAGGAAACAACGAGGTCACCATCACAGAGACACTTAGCAAAGAGCATCTGTTTCACTGTATGAAAACTGCAGCTACATCTGCAAATGAGATACTACAATAATGTCCAGATGCTGAATCCACACATCAATTATAGTCTTCACTTATTGGGAACAAATCTTATTTAAAATTGGAAAGTTGGATCACATGGCACTTACCTGACAGCATCGCTGTGATGGTTAACATCTCGCTCACACAGTCAAACTCACAGGATGCCAGCAGCGCTTTGGCCATCTGAGGGTCCAGAGGGATTTCAGACATTATAATGCCGATCTCAGATAAATTGCCATCATCATCTAGAGCTGCTAGATAATCCAAATCCTCCAACGCCTGCATGAGACCCTCAGGATCTGCAACAGGGGACCAGACAGTTTGAGTGTGATACATTAGTTGAATAAATCCAAAAAGTGCAAAATTGTAAGTGTTACAAAATTGTCTTAACTCTTTTTCTTTCATGTTCGGTGTATGGAACTGTTGGTTTTTAGGGCAACATCACTAATACTTCAAAGGAGTAGTTAAAATATAAAATAATAAGTATAGGAATAGGAAGTTGGGATGGATGCAGCATCATTTTGTTTTCACCAGTCTTTTCTAACGAGTAATATCTATGCATGCTATCTTTAAAAACAGACAGACTCCATTCACAAATACCATTTTTTTACATCACAGAACAAGCTAGTTGGTGGTCCACTGCTGCTTAGATCAGTTCGTTTTTTTGTGTAATTGTGAGACTTTGATGGATCCAAACTAGTCACACAATAACACTAACTAACAAATCGAAGCCACAGTAGATTAGCAACTTCAATGTTCTGCAGGTATATTCTACTTCAGTTCCTCTTGCAATAAATGTTTTTGACTGTATACATTTTCTAAATACAACATACACATGAACAAATTCAGATTTATTTTAGGTGGCTATAATAGGGTTTACTACTGCTCCATCCTCTTACTTTTGCCTTTTTCTCCTAACTGGGGGTGGGACGGCGGATAACCTCATACGGCCCCGCTTGAACCATCCTGTACTGCCCCTTTACAGCCACTGTAAACCATTTCACCTAACCTTTCTACACCCACTCACTTATCACAAACAATAACGTTGCTCTTATCACAAACAATAACTTCACTTAGTGGCTTTAAGCTTTCAAAATCCCATATATCTCTTAGAAAAGACACCAGTAATATATGCATATGAGGGAAAGTAACTTCTGTGCCACATTGTACAAGACTTTGGAAATACTACAGTATATTTGGCTTGTTCTTCCTGTTCATTGTACTCGTGTCTTGCTGCTAACGAGACATGCTTTATGATCGTTAATGAGCTGGCCTCTCCCTGCCTGTTCTGTTCGTGTTAGGGCTGGTTAGAGCGCAGACAATAGTTAGTAGCAGGGTACTGTCAGCTCAGCTCAATCATGGCTGACCAGGCCCAAACATTCATTTGTGCTTCCACTAGCCAAAAAATGACCCCTCCCTCATACACCTCTCTGGCTGTGTTTTAGGCTGGGAGAGAGATGCTGTCTGTGGGAACCAGTAGGCAGAGAATACAAATGCTTGTTCACTGATGTGTGCTAGCAGGCTATGTCACCTGGTCTGTCGATGAAATCACACTGTCCAAGGCCGGCGATCTCCATCCTTTTTAGGAACAGGACTGTCGGTGAGATGTTGGACTCCAAAATCTGTGGGGCTTTCTCTGCAGGAAGCGCGCTGTCTTCTTGATATAGGCAGAAACATTTACCTAGGGAACACATGGAACTTAGTGCAATAAAGACATTTAGATTTTATTTAAGTTAATTTATTGAACTCTGATGTTGCTCCTTCAGCTTTATTAAGATAAGAAGTACTTTATTGATCTCAATTTGGGAAATGTTTTGCATTGCAGCAGCATAAAAAGACAAGGCATTGTACATTAGAGGAATTCAAAGACTAGAAATAAAAAATCCAAAATGTAAAAAATGTCTCAAAAAGAAATTAAATAGCATTAAAACAATTTTTTTTTAAATTATTAAATATTAAATAGAATATGTAAAATGTACGGTGTGATTTGAAGTCCAGTTATCAAGAGAAGCTATGGAGCAGAGAGTTCTCTGCCAACCAGAGGTGATCATAGTCAAGATTTCAGATTTCAGATTATCACTTGGAAACATCAGAAAGAAACTAATGTTGACCTTTTAAAATTACCTGTTGGTCCAGACAGCTGCTTGCGTATGTCTGCCTGACATTGACTGATGGGTTGCAGGACCTCTGAGTTAGCTCTTATTCTTGGATTATACACCTGTAAAATGTCAAACCACATTAAACATCAGCATACATATACTGTACAGGTCATTTAAGGTTGATAAGTTTTGTTAGGAAAACACATACCATCTTTTTCTGGACTCCTGTGTCAATGACAAAGTTGACAGACTCTGCGGCCCACCACATATCCTCCCCCTGTGTGGTAGAGAGGAAGACCCTCCTGGACTTCTTGGAGTCCGGTTGGTCAGAGAGGGCAGTAGGTAGCCCAACCCGGCCCGGGCACAGGACCACAGGCACCATCCGGCCCAGCTCCGCCCCCAGCCTGGTGCCCTCTCTCCGCAGGATGCTTTGGGCACAGTTAACCTCCTGCAGACGAAAGTAAATTCCTTAACCCATAAGAACCCAGACCCATTTCTACTTTTGGGAAAATGATCATTTAGACTAAATAGACCACATTTCTGACAAGTAACCCCCCCCATAGTGTCAGAGATCTGAAAAGTTACATATATGTCACATTGGGCGTTCATGGTAAAGTAATTCGTATTAATAAGAATTTGGTTTAAATTTCTTTGAATTGAGGAATATAGAATATATTAACTAAATATCATTGAATCAGCAAAATTAACTGAGCAGATCATATTTCTAATTGTTACATACTGAATACGTCACTCTAGATTTTCTGAGAAATTGTAAGGTTAATGTCCCGATGTGAAATTAATGTCACAGCGATATTTATCCTATTTGTTTCACATCACTTTGATCAAGAAATGTTTTCACAACAGGTTATATGTAAAGGACATGTTATGTAAGCATTATAGTTCTTAAATGGCTGGAATCCTTTAGCAACAAAAAACAAGCTTTTGAAATGGTGGCTAGTTCTGTCACATGTACCAACATGTTGTTATGGGAACACAAAATCACATGACCTGGCCCATGATGATCCACCAGACTGTTCAGTGTCACTTAGGGACTTCATGAGATAAAATAAAGGGTTTTTAATGGGCCGATCTCAGCTTTGGTCCAGGTAAACCACTACTAAAAAAACGCAACATTGTCTTACCTCAGCTGAGGCGAAAAACACAACAACATCTCCTTCCTCTTTGGTTCGATGGATCTCCAGCACCAGTCTCAGTGCTGGGAAGAAATAGTCTTTGTTGCCGCTGTGGCTGTGCACCGCCTCAGCAGGGGATGGGGGCTCCAGGCTGAGGAGGGGGACGCTGTGGTAGTGGCTCAGCAGCTTGTTGGTGAAGGGCGGGATGGCCAGCAGCACCACTCTGAGCTCAGGCCTCTGCAGCAGGATGTCCTTCAGGAGGCCCAGCAGTATGTCTGTGCTCACTGTCCTCTTGTGGGCCTGGTCGATGATGATGACCCCGTAGTGCTCCAGGAAGGGGTCCGACATCATCTCTCTCAGCAGCATGTCGTCCGTGCAGTACCTGAGAGAAGCCGTCAGAGGTGTTAAAGGAATACATGACGCAAAACCTTATGTGTATAAATGGCTCAACCTTGTTATTTCCACTGGCCTCAACATTGAACCAATTGATCGAAAAACAGGAACATTTCTTAAAGTAAACAGGGGCTAGAGTTACCAGAAGCATAATGATATCAAAACATCAGTTTACAAACTCATGCCGTACAATCAAAGTCTCATATATCCAGTTGTATGCTCACTATTCTAAGTGTTTTAAATTGGTTAAATAGTAAGGTTTTCTTTCAAGCACATGTGTTCGGCAAGTAGTGAGCATATGAGACTTTTGCTTTAGTTGTGTGAGAGTATGTAAACAGATGTTTTGATATATTTTCTCTGTTGCAGCGCCAAGTTATACATATGACCCGTTGTTTTGTGGGTTAAGTATTCCTTTAATATTATAAAGCAAGAAAATATGACTTTTGCTTAACAGCAGCGACAACGTTTGGCAGCTTCAAGATGACAACTACATTTTATCCATGTTTAGGATCAAAATGTCAAAGGAATGATTAGAGAGGGAGAGACAGTTTGTGGATGATATTAAACAGATTGCGAGCAGACCTCAGAACAGTATCAGAGGAGCAGCAGGTCTCCAGAGGGATGGTGTATCCCACCTCGTGGCCTATGTTGACGTCCATTTCA
This sequence comes from Notothenia coriiceps, assembly GCF_000735185.1. Classification (NCBI taxonomy): domain Eukaryota; kingdom Metazoa; phylum Chordata; class Actinopteri; order Perciformes; family Nototheniidae; genus Notothenia; species Notothenia coriiceps. The sequence continues at coordinate 29,456 of NW_011362467.1, forward strand.
TCTGCCACCCGTAAGGCCAGATCTACAGCCTGCTGTCTGCTGGTCTGAGTGCACACAACCATGCCATGCTGGTACTGGGCAGACAGACAGAACTCTGCACACCACTGAGGGATCTGAAAGAGAGTTATCACTAAATATTGTTTTCATCGTTCATTTTTGACAGTGCTTTAAAGTTCTCCATCTTACAGAACATGTTCTATTCACATAGTCACTTTTTCAAGGCAAGCCTGAGGTTAAGTTGCACCAACAGCTAAAACAAACAGTGACAGGAGGTATCCTACGGTGTTATCGCTCATAATACAAAATTGCTTTGGCAGCATGAGGCGGATCAGGGCTTAGCAGCAGGAGGTCCCCTAACACCCTGCTGGAGCCTTTGTGAAGCATGGCTGTCAGGCAGACTGACAGTGACACAACAGCATCTGTTGAGCTGGGCAGCCTTCACACGCTCACATAATGGTCCTCTTTGCATGTAAACAAACAGTTATGTGCATTTTAACAAAAATGCACATAACTGGAATCTTAAATATGTAAAAGTGAGAAGTTTGTGCTAGATACATATGGTTACGCTGGGCAGAAATGTCTTTTTAATTAAATCAAGGGGAGCAGACATGTCAAATTTGTTTTACACTGAATAGGCTGGACAAAAAAACAAGTAACGTCACACAAATTGGGTTATGCTGTGGTATTTGGGCATAGTCTGAAGGAAGTCAACATGTCCCTGAGAGGAGAAAAGTAAAAGGGAGAGCACTGTTCCTGAACTCTAAAATGCCCCCAAGGTCATAAAGAAGCTAGACAGTCTGATTCCATGTGACTAGGGAACAAATCTGCCTTTGAAAATAAATATAAGCTGAATGAATCTCTCTAAAAAAAAACACTTTTTAAACTCTCTTTCCCATAATGCATATCAATGTGCATATTCTTACCTGTGTACCCCTCCCAGTCTTTGCAGTCCCGGACACAATAACCAGTTGGTTGTTTACCAGAGCATCTTCAAACTCGCACCTGACCCTCCACACTGGCAGAGTCTTCCTCTCTTTCAGTAGTTTGTAGTAACGCGAGGAAAAGGGCAATCCATCGAACCGATTTAACTCCAGATCATCTCCAAAGCCAAATGAATCTTCGGCAGCACATTCCTCACTTTCAGGGCAAATGTTTGACTCCGCTGAATTATTTTCATCCGACATGACACATATGTATTTGTCAATTCGGACGAGAGCTGACAGAGGTTTTTCCTACCACTTAAACTATCGATCCATTTCGTTTTTTAAATGTGATTTTGATACTAAAAAAAAACGTCCACTCGATTCCTTACAATTGATGTTGTATTCCCAAACTTGCACAGATCAGGTGAATCTCTCAACTCGGCTTCTTAATTTCTAAAAGTATATTTATTGAAGCTGTTAAAGTTTGATGTTGCTCTGCTTGAGGCTGGAAGGAGGCGCAGTGCGCACCGGCGCGTAATTTCTCCCAGCGTGGCTGCACACGTGTTTTGATTTGCACAGGGCTTCATTATTCACAACAATCACGTGTGAATGACCCATGAAATTATGACTTTAATGTTCCCTTATAAGTTAACAAATCCAAAGATCCTTTAATATCATATCTCCCTTTACTCATTTTATGATTAAAATAATAACAAATGTGATGTTTCAGCTACTTAACATGCACGTATGTGCAATAAAAACAGAAGGATTTAAATCTTATGGAATATGAATATTCATAATCAATAAAAAGGTTCATCACCATGCAAGGCTTGCCCTCTCTTGATTAATACACAATACATACCTATTAAAAATAGCTTAATGTTAAGTAGGCTATCTCAAGCCATAAATATGACACACTATCTAACTTGTTAACGTTTTATTCACGTGTTGTGAATAAAACAGTTTATAATAAAAAATATATTTTGGTGGACTATTTTTTTTTACAAATCTGTGATTCTAAAACCACAAGTAGGCTACCCTTTTGAGCTACGATTTTATTAGAAAATACAAAACTATTACAAATACTTTTTCAACAACGCAGTACAACCATGAGTACAACACTAACCATCAGCAGGCTGCAGCTTGTCCACACGATGGAGCTGTTTAGTCCTTATCTGTCCAATGCCACACATGGTGAGTTTAATTGAGTTATCCTAAACTTTCTAAATATTGAATTAGATTTGTTCAGATACTTAACTAGCCTGACTGGCTCTACTCTCTGTAAACATATAGCTTACTTGTCTGATATTAAAGCATACAAATATATGTAAATGACTTAATTATGCTTTAAGCCTTCAGCCCTAAACAAAATTAAGGCTATGGCATCCCAGCTTGCTCCCGTTTTTTTACAAATATAATCTGTCTGCAGTTGCAACTTTTTTTTTGCAAAACAAGAGGATTTTGGGTCAGTTTTTACGAGATCATCATTCACAATATGTGTCCTTCCTTGCATGTGGAGCTTCTTAGATTTCTCATTAGCAATTCGATTGTTGTCCTGTACTGTTTACTGAACATCCTTTCACACACACTTGACTCCATCAGGTCAGCAGCTGAGAGTCCTGATGGGCAGCAGTGAACACACAATCTAATATCGATTGAAGCAGTATTTGGATCACTTACAAAGACCTCAGCAAATTGCTTTTGACTGTTTCAAATGAGCTTTGAATGTCAGTGCCAAATGGGAAAAAGCTTGTAACCTTTCTGAAAATAAGTATGTAAATATGCAGTAGATTTTTTACATGACCCACAAACATCAAACACAAAAACGTTCTCAAGTGCTTGAAAAACTGTTTTACTAATACTGCATGAGTGTTCAAATTACCATGACCAGATACTTAGTGTGTTTTCTTTACATAGAATGTATCAAACAATCATTTAAAAAAAAGCATTCTCCATGGAAATGTGTTCACCTGTAACACAACATACGAGAAACATATGGACTTAACATACATTCAGGTGACAGGACTCAAATACTGCCTACATGGACACATAGCATTGAAAAAGCAAAAGTAAACAAAGCACCGAGTTTAAAACTAGTGCATTATTAAACAAAATTGCAGTATCAAAAGTAAGAAAAGTTCAAAGTCTATTTCAGCCTACATATTTGTGAACAAGAGCTGTGCTTAAAGGAAAAGTTGCTCAGTGTGAATGTATACATGCAGCGCTGCAATTCAGTAAAATAATAATCCTGCAAAAACGATGAAAGACTGTTCAATCACTCAAAATACAGTTTATGTAGGATTGTATATCTGGCATGTAGATTGTTTTTAAAAAACACTTATCTTAATAGCCAAATTAAAAAAGTACAAAATATAGAAAAATGCCACATTACTTTAGATGAAACTTAACTTTAGTGGCAGAAAGAAATCAAGACATGTGTCCCCGTTACAATAAAATCATGATTTGTAATCCACACCTCAGTGCCTCCAAGACTCCTTCGTGGCCTCAGCTTTAAGAAAGTCCTTCACTCAGAGTCCTCGTGTAGACAGGCACACAGGGAGACTCTTAAAAAACACACATGACCTTAAGCAGGGCAATATTTCTGAGACGGTTACTCCCTCTGAGGAAAAAATGCTTCCTTGATCTCGCTCTTTTGGATCCGTGTTCAGTCCATACCTCAGTACCCAGATCCTTTGAGTGAGCCTCCTGGGTCTTGTTAAAAAAAAAGGAAATGGCGAAGTGACAGTTTCCCAAATCCACTTGTTACCTTTCCGAAATATAAATGCAGAGGAGACAGACTTGGAATACAGCTGTCTATTGAAAAAAAAATCAGCCCTTTCTCCCCAGAACACATTGCTGTAACATCGCTTTTTCTTTTTCTGTAGTTGTTTCAAGCCTTATCAAAACGGTGAGCATTGCTCTTCAAGAAAAGCCCATCTGTGTTTTAAATGAACTAGAAGTGTTTTTGTTCATCATTGCACAATACTCCTTTTCCAATTCTACCTGTAGTTTACAGATCAAAACCATCATGTAAAAGGTTCCCTTCATTTAAACACATTTAATAAAATCATCTCTGCAATCAGAATATCACATATTGGATTCGATTTCTGAGACCTTTCCGTGACTGCCCTTTAAAAAAAAGATGAAACTGATGCAAACGAGAAATTAAGAAAATGTGCTACCGTGTAGTAAAAGTGTCTGGCACAGTGCACTGCGTGGCAATAAATACACAATATAAATACTTTACATGTACCTGAGCTCAGACTCGTAGCACCATTCAGGGACAGAGCACCAAAAGGGACGCGGCAGACCTCCTGATTCAAAACTCAGAGAAGCCGCCATCTTTTTTTTTAAGGATTTCAGAGTTTTCATAGTGCAAATTCTTTAAGTGTCTTATCACAACATTGTCCCATCCCGGCGAAAGTCTCAGCTGCTGTATTTGACGTTGGCAATTATGCAAGGCTTTGGTAGTGTTGGAGGCTGCTTGGGACTGGGTCTAAAAGAAGGAGAAAAAAATGTGTTAAAATAATGTTTTAGTGAGTGTGGCAGCTTCAGCAGTGTGTTTACATATATCTTGTGACGGTTGGAGTTTATTTAGTATTTATTAGTCAATTTATTGAACATGTTAGAAACAAAACAAACAATAATAATAATTATAACAAAGAGAAGCAAAAAAAAGAAAAACGTTCAAGGTATACACATTTAAAAAGAATATTCTCAAATAGTTTCTGTCATGTTCAAAAGGGGCAAGAAGAAGTTTAGAAACCTTTCTGTTCCTACCCTCTCTAGCGTACATTCTTCATGAAAATCATAGTTTATGTCATCGTCATCCGTGATATTTAATTGTTTTAAACAAAAAATTTTGTACAAAAAAACAATAACAAAAAATAACTTTTACTATACAACGACAAGAAATAGCAAGCAGCACCACTTCACAGGTCCTGCTCATAACCATTCAGGATTTGGATTCCAAATAATAGTTTTAGTTTAGATAAAGTTGCACAGTATTTCAGCTCATCATTACAGTTATTCCACAGATGAACACCTTTTGTTTTGATGCAATGAAGGTTTAAAAAAAAAAAAAATGCAGTTTCCTCTTCCTGTGTATGTTTTCTCTCCATGTGAAAAGTCCCTGGACATTATGAGGTAATTGTTAATTTGCGACTTTAAACATAATTGGGATAGTTTTTAAAGTCAACCAGGTCTTGTAGTTTTAGTGTTTTTAGTTTGATAAATAATGTATTTGTTGGTAGTTTTATGTATAATTCGTATGGCTCTTTCACCTGTTGGGATGTGGGATAGGCCGCAAAGGTCTGGGTACACCAGGTGTTGGTGCGGGGCCACAAACAGCCGAGGCCCCTCGCATTACAGAGGGACCTCGCACCACACGAGCGCTCCTAGGATCGGCCGGAAGGGGTTTCTGAGGAGGACTGGGCTTCTCCAACTCCTGAAAAAGAACAGAAACAAACAAATAATACCAGAGACTCTCCACCAGGTGGCACTCACAGCTCAGGCCTGTTGAAGAGTCCTCCTCTCAACTCTCCATGAGAGGAAGAGTCATGTGGTTTTAATCTTCTCCTGAGGACTGAGATCATGATACAGGCCTGCTACCTTGCTCCCCATCTGTTCTCCATTCACTTCTTCCTCCTTGGTTGAAGAGAAACCTCCCCAAACATCACAGAGAAGAAAGAGCCAAACAACCGAACCTCAGACCTCACTCACCCGTGGAATGAGGTTTGCCAATTCAAAACACCATTCCTTTAAAGTTAAAATTAACTCTCTGTCTGTAATGAAGGATATGTATCTCCTTTTCATCCATAAGGCCACATCATGACAATCTGCTCTATTGAAGAACCGCTGCTAATTCATCTCATTGACAGGCCAGTACTCTCATGCAATGGGGACTCCATCCAAAAAAAGTAACAAATGCTGGTAAAGTGAAAATGCAGGCAAATAAAAAAAAAAAACACGTCTGATACGGTGATTGAAAGGCACAAGATGTTCATTCTCACAAACCCCAGTCTAAAAAGCTACATCAGGTGAAGCTCTCCCTTTGGACAATTCTTCCATGCCCCCAGCAGAGAGCTTTCACTCTGGGAGGAAAAAGAATAAGCTTTATCAATGTCATGGAGCTGCCAAACAGCTGCTAAAGATACTGTCGGGGATGTCTGCTGCCAACAGGCATCACTTTGAGTTTCATACTTTGACATTAAATAGGAGCCGCTGAGAGGAAAGATCTTCTTCCTGAAGTCAAAACAGTGCCAAGAGCTGTAGCACTTTACCTGTTATAAGGGTGCATGACAGCTACGAAGCTTTGTCTAATAAATGGAGTTCTTCAATGGTTCTTGAAGGTGTATATTTTATATACATTATTATGCACTTTTTGAAAACACCTTCACTAGAGCTGTAGCAGTAGTGTTTGATCATTAAGGAGGCCCTTTATGCTTTTGGGGGTTTTCCTGTAGTGTGTCATATAGGTTTTTGTGCATGTAAATGGTCTACAAAGGCTACAATCCCAATGTTCCCTCCAGAGTTTCTCTCCGACATACTCCCCCTCCTGCCTGAAAAACCTCCATTGGACTCCTTTGTTTACTTCTGTTACATAATGACATCACTATGTAACACTTGCGCTTTTAGTGGATATCGTTCCAACACATTGTACGTGATAGGCTAAGGGCAGGTCATCTATAAGCGATTTACCAATCCCAACAGAGCCAGCCAGCTAACCAATCAGAGCAGACTAGGATCTGGTTTCAGACAGAGGGTGAAAAGAGGTGCTGCAGCACAGGCAGTGTGAGAAAAATAAAGAGCTTTTTGGATATTAAACAATGTAAAAATGTCACAGTAGTGGCACAAATAGCAAATATGAACCTGAAATTGACATTATAGGGACCCTTTAATTTACGTCGTTGTACGATCGTTACAAATACCAGTGCAAACTAAAGGTGTCCTTCTGTGAGGCTTTTTACGGAGTACTGATTTATTGCATCATATGCTGTCGTTACATTTATGAGCTCTCGAACAATGTTGTGCTTTAAAGGCAGAACCGTTGCGACCCCTCCATTAATCTGTGCAAGACCTGAATGTCATTTTCCGTTTAACTCAGCGCTAATTAGCCTGACACTGGTGGGGCATCTCTTTGACCTCAGCTCCCCTGTGGCATCATTTACAGAGCTGTCTTCAGAGGCTTTTTACTGTCAGCTACTCCCAGGATTTGTTTCAGGCTTCAACGATGATTTCTCAGCCACATCTCGTCCTTTTCTCGATCTCTCCTTCAATTTTAAATTTGACTTATTCGCAATTCCTTTGCTGTAACAAATAATCATTAATATTAATTATCATTAGTGATTCGTTTCTCAAACAAAATGTAAGGTAATTATTAAGGTTATTCCAGTTTGGTTTAGTTCGATTTGAAGAGTCCGAACCATGTTTTGATGATTACAATTATCATTTCTTTGAATTGCAATTATTTTGTCCGGTAAAATGGTGATTTGATATCCTCCTTTGCTTTTAAAAGACACTCCAAAACGAAAAAAGCAAATCCACTCATTTGTGAGACTGGATTCGGTATATGATTTGGTTTCTCTAGTGAAATTTGATCAATCGACTCGTTCCTTTGTCTCTTGATCACTTTGTCTTTCTGTCTTTTGGATCGTCTCTTATAGCTGTCTCTGCCTCACTTTCCCACAGGGTACAAGTCAAACAGGATTAAAGCGAATAAGAGTCTTTGAGAATCACTGAGTGAGAGAGATTTAACACCGGGAACTTCTGGCTTTCTCTTCCCCTCAACTTTGACAGCCTGCAATGCCATAACTAAACTCCATGGAATACCAGTGGCAGCACATTTACCACCCTGTGCTATTTGGACATACTGTTTTATCTTGTCTGTCTTCCCCTCTCTGTACGTCTGGCTCTATTTTGTATTATTTATGTGGTGGTTTGATTTGTAGAATTGAAGTCTCGCTCCGATGACGCTACCTCTTCGGCTGGTTATTGGTATATTATTATGGTTACTGGTTATTTTATGAGACTGTACATAACTGTCACCATGCATATACTTTTATGGGACGCAGAAGAACCATTAAACTGGTCGACGTGGTGACACCCGTCTGAAGGTGCAATGAACAACATCATTTCTCTGGTTAGGTATTATGGGCTGTCGTTGGTACAGATTACAGTGAGAAACATCGTCAAATAAAATGTTTCCAAGTGAAGGAACGAGGCAGTCACTCACCATGACCATCCTGCAAGAGTTGTGGCGTGACGCGCTGCGAAACGACGCCCCCCTCGGTGCCACGTGGATGTGAGGGGGGGGCAGGGGCGGTCTAGGCAGTGCGGGGCCGGGGGAGAGGGACAGGGTGAGAGACAGAGGGACAGGGTGGCTGAGGTGAACCGGGGGGCACTGGGGCAGTCTGCGCAGGCTGTGGGAGGGGTAGGGGGGCGGTGGGGGCCCCGCCTCTGGACCTCGGTGTGGAAGCTGCAGAAAGATAAAAGAAAAAACCAGCAGAGTCAAAAAAAGATGCTTTGTGTAAAAGAGAGAGTGTCTGCTTCCTATCAGAAACATGTCATGTTAACCTCCTCCTCTTCCTCTGCCGGTCTTCCTGATGCTGTCAAAGATGTATAAATCAAATGCTCCCACTTGCCTGCTCAATATTCCCCAACTCCTCTTCAGGTAACCTATCATAGGAAAAACAAATACTGGGCCAGAAGCACAGACTTGGCCTCATTCAAAAGGTGGACATAGCTAAAGAGCCCACACACACTCCCTTTTCTGAGACACATCAGACATAGAATAGAGCCAAAATATGAGTCTGCCTAGTATTCGGAGCCGGCCAGATGTGCACAACTCAAAAACACACAATGTAACATATAAAAAGCACGCACACATCCTCTCATGCAGCGGTTTAACACAGCTCCCGACAACTGGAAAATGACCTCACCTGCACTGTGCTCACATCAAACAGCCTTACATCCTTTCTCCTCTTACCGTTGACCCCAAATGAAAACCACATGCTGCTAACTGAAATCTCACGGTAATGCGCAACAGCCCGCCTCGCTCATGTGCCACCCTGCAGCACAAATGTCAATTCTGACACGGCCCCTCTTATTCCAGCACCCCCTAACGCCATCGATCACAGGTCTCTTCCCATTACAAAGCGTGTCAGCGCAGTAATGGAGTAGTTAGGGCATTCCGTGATCTGGACACAAAAGCCATTACAGCAAAGAATTCCTGCTCTGTCAGGCAATTATCAGTAACGGGATGACTTTATACCTCAAGTAAGCCGCTGCATCTACATTCGTTCATTTGGGAAACGCACAGATAAATCTATTTCCCTCTTAACAGGCAGCTGTTAATGACAATAAATGTATTGTGGACACACTGCTCTCAACAGACTCCCCAGGTCCTCCACATAAAGCAAGATGATTTAATTGGATTTGAATGAGCTGCCATTTGTGGGAAAACAACATGTCAATCCTGATGAGAGTTGTTTGTGCTCACTAAACAGCCAGGGCATTTTAGGAAGAATATTCCACAGCCTGTATCATCTGTGGAGATACTGTAACTCCACCTGCAAGAGATCTCCATCTGTGTGTATGTAATGAGCCTGTCAAGAAAAGACGTTTGATTTAGTGACCTTGAAGACGATGGCCGTGTGAGGGAGGGGCGGGGCCGGACGCGATGGAGACGCAGTGCTCAGCGACGGAGGTTGGATTGGAGAGGAGGGTCTGCTGATTGCAGCGCTCACTGATCTGGAATTTTAAGAGGAAAGGATACATCTCTGATTATACACTGTTCTCTTAATCATGCATCAGTTACAACGGTAATATGTTTCAAATTACGAAATCAAATCAATTATACACAGCAATTGCCCTCACAGTGTGACCAATTGTAAGGATGATCCCACCCAGCAGCATCTGACACAGATGTATGAATGCTGTGATTAAAAGGTATGATGATTACAAGTGATTGAATTATGATGGTATTAAAAAAACAAACACCTGAGCTTCTCAATTGGGTTCTTTTTACTGGTGGAGAGCAGTCCCAGTACTGTTTTCCTCTTGATGCAGATGATCAGACCGGCCCCCAGCACAATGAGGAGAGCCACCACGATGCCCACTGTCAGACCCGCCCTGTCTGCTCAGAAACACACAGGAAATCACCGTCAGTAAGGTAAAACTCAACGCCAATATGTCTGCAGAACTGTATTTCAATTATTTATGTGTTACCGGAAGCTGTCAGCAAATGTTGTGTTTTTTCCTACCACAAAACACAGGCTTTTTGTAAGGAAAAAGTCTGAGTTTTGAGATGGAGAGGTGGAGAAATCTATAGTTTTAGGGCTTGTTGAAATGCTCATACATTCAATGCTCAAGACATATAACATAACATGACCTCACCTGCAATAAATAAGCCATTTGTTGTAATTGAGTTGTTGACTTACTTGCTAACCTGATGGGCCCACTGTCCAAACTGCCCCCAAAACCAGCCTTGTCACAGAAGGGAGGTGCCCAGTGAGCCTCACAGTGACAGTTCTTGTTGTTGTTGCACACCTGAAGAAAACCAAAACGACATTTAATTGGGATATGAGCCCAAAATGCATTCAATATTATCCTTTTCTTTGTTTAGTACTTGTTTTCAGGTATTTGCATTAAGGTTATCAGTGTTGTCCCTTGATACGTTCTTCCTTTCACATTTGTATATTCTTTAAATGATTAACTCCAAAAAGGGATACTACTGTACAAAAAGCTTCTTATACGTTTAGCTTAAAAGTAGTTTTCAGTCTGGGTTATTGTCTCAGCGCTAGATATCCCAGTCAACAAACACTCATGATGATGCTCTGTGTGCTGCAGTCGACCACTGCTAGGATCCACATGGCAAAGATGTCTGCTTTTAAAACGAGCGCAGACTTTAAAACCATTTTTTTTCTCTGCCTCTGTTCTTCCCGTCCTGCGGAGTGGAAGAATGGTTCTGTCTAAGAGGTTTCCCCAGCAGGGTAATATGGAGCAGGTGAGGGCCTCTTTCCAAGGCAACATCTTGATCTAATCTGAGCCTGAAGGGGGGCTGTGTCTCCTCCAGGAGTAACATCCTTTTTATTTCTCTGAGTAAAACAGTCCTTGGAGCTTTATAGAAATGTCTTAAAATTGGAACTAGACAAAAAAATATGGCCCTATACTATCTGTATATGCATTTTAGAGACTGTAAAAACTGCTTCCTGTGCAGCTTTGATGCAACTTCCTTAAATGTAAACGGTAAACTTCAGAGTTTAAGGGCCATATATGTTATCTCAAACGGGACCACCCATAGAATTTGATGCGTGGCATTTTATAAAAATCCGATATCCATGCTCCCCAGCTGAAAGTCAAACTGCGTGTCATTGCCCCGAGCGTTTATCCAAATAAAGCTTGGCCTTCAGATTTCAACACAGTTTTTGAGACAAGGACGACTGCCTTAGAGTATGATGAATGGCACTTAAATCTGAGCACAAATGAAGCCATTATATCTAATTGATTGAACCTTTCAACAACCAGGATGATTGATGGCAAGGCATTGTAATGGCGCCCTACCCACCGTATAATGGGCATTTTGAACATATTACAGCCAAAATGGGCTGCCGTGGGGAAAGAGGAAAGGGTTATTAGGAAAACGACTAATCTATGGGGGGGGGGGCTGGTTGGAGATTGACAGCTATCACATTAGGAACTCACATTACTGAAAAACGATGAATGGTGCTGTACTCACCCCTTGACCGCTGCACTTGGCTGAACAATCGTGCCCGCCAAAGACGCTGACGTTCTGGCACTGACGATTCAGACACATCTGAAGCAGACAAAGATATACAAACATTGACAGTGTGAGTTCAGCAAGGAAAGATCTTTAATATTCCAAACCCTTTAATCTTTTAAAGGGAAAAGATCAATAAATCCAGCTTTCTTCTTCTTTCAATTTACAACTGACGAACCTCTTCAGCTAAGCAACATGAAATATAATTAAAGGTTCCCCTATTATACTCTTTTTCATCAATATATTATAGTTCTAAGTTATATACAAAACGTTAGGATGGTCCTTAGTTTTCTTGACTAATAGAATTCATTCTGGGGGTTGGAGCTTAGAATTTCCGACTTTCAATTTTAAGGACCACCCTACTGAGGCTAAACTTCAAGGTTGATGAGGGAGGGGTAAATGTTGTTGGAATTTGAATAAAATTCACCAGGAGAGCTTTCATGACTATCATAACAAATTAATTTGAAAATATACATGGCAGTAAGGACCACCCTACAAAACATGTCTCTGAAGTGTTTGGCTCAAAATACCAAACAGATCACCCATTGTAGCATCCCATAATCCCCTCTGTTTCAGCTCTGTTTCAAAAGTGCCAATTCTCTGTCTTTTACTTTAGATGAAAATAGGGAGTCACTCCCCAAGCCCCTCTGAGAGATATTTGGTTAAAACACAATGGTGCTCTAGGAGGAGATTCAGGTGATAAAGTGGGGGGGGGGGGTTACCTTGGTTGGTTATTGGCCAATATGGTTAGACAACCCAAAACAACTTTATGACATCATAAAGTGGCCAAAATCTGATCAGCTCATTTTCAGACAGGTTTTTATATAAGTGGATCAGGACAAAAAGTGAGTGAATCTTTTTTCCTGAAACGTTCAGAATCTCTTTACACAGAGGGGACACATGTTGATGTATAAAAGACATGAAGAAGTGGATTTTGCACAATAGGTGACCTTTAACTGAATTAGGATTTTTCTAGAACGAATTAAAAAAGCTTCTCAAAAGTTGTATTATGTGGCTCCTTAAAGGCACCACGCCCAAATATATCCAGGCTGAATGTGAAGATGAACTTGGCATCATTGGGAGTTTTGCCAGAACCCTTGACAGATGAGGGCAGAGGGCGGATCCCATAGAAAAGTACAGTTAGACTAAATGGAGCCACTGCATCATTTAAGCGACCAATGTCTGAATTGATGACCACAGGAAGATGCCAAATAGACTGAAAAATGGTGAGTCAATTGAGTGTCTGAAGCTGTGTGAGTCTGAAATGACAAGATGACACACTCTGAAGAACCTCTTAGAAAGTCTTAGTCATGGACTGTCACTCCGCATCACTTTTTCCACTCCTATATCCCAGCTTTTGTGTTTCCACACAGACACTGTAGCTTACATTACTATGAGCGGTATTCAAATGCTTCACTTGAATGATATGTCTTCATGTGCACTTAATCCGATTTTGGTTTCTGTAATAGGTGGATTCTGCACTCGTTACTCTGTGCAAAATATGCATTCCAAAATAAATCCCTATTTCTGGTACTATTCCTACACTGAAGTAATTACTGCACCAGGAAACTAACAAAAGGAAAGTGATTTCCATGGTGAGTATAAAAAGGAGGAATGATAACGGAATGTCTTTTGAAGTACATTTGGGCAGGTTAGTATTGTATTACAATGGAGAACATATCCTTAACAAGTAGCAAATAAAAGCATAGAAGTTGAATTATTATTACTTGTTTTGATATCGTCCCACAACATTAGTCTTTTACTGCTTTAGGTCTTATTGCTAAAAAAATATTATGTTTTAGGATTGTGCTCTTTCTATAATTAACACTTGTTTGCACCTTCTAAAGCATCTTGTAAACATACTTTTTTAAAATGTGTTATATACTGTATATAGTAATTATTGTTGTTATTCCCGGAAAATGTTCTAAATGTATCAATGGAATGGTATGAATGTATACAATTAACCCTTACTGTATGTATGTATATAAAAGAGGTTAATGTAGCGAAGTAAAAATATGAAGTAGTAGGCAGTGAAACAAGTACAAGTACCTTAATATTGTACTTAGATCCAGTACTTGTGGTTGAGTAAATGTACTCTGTTACTTTCCACCTGTGCTAATGAGTGTGTTACATGTCTGGCTTTATTTAACGGTCACAGGCCTCAGCTCTCACCAGTCCGTTTCCACACTTGGTGCCCGTCAGCACGAGGCCGGGGTCGGGCATGTCATCACCCAAGTAGACGTGCGTGCCTCTGCACAGTATTCTTCCCCCTTCCTGCATGGGGATGTTTGTCTCTATGGAAACAGCGTTGGTACCAATTACTGGGCGGTTAGCTCCTCCTTGACACTGGATTTTGCCACATTTAGCATCTCTGTAAACAGAACGAGCAACAGGGAGAATAACAATGTGATAATTTAATAACATGTCACTGTTTTCCCAAAAGTGTAGATATACAATTACTCTCTATTTCTCTCACTGTTGCTGTCCAATTAGGGAAAGAGCCGAAAAAGACAGCTTGTTTATGATGTTTCAGACCACAACCTGAAAGATTTTGACTGCATTTCACCAGGTTACTCTTCAACCTTCAGTTAGGTCTGCAACTAATGAGTATTTATATAGTTTAACATATAGTCAGTTTTTCTTTTTTAATCAATAGTTTAGTCTGTTGAATGTCAGAGAAAATATGAGGAAGGCAGATCTCAAGCTGCAGTAGCCCGATGTAACGTCTTCAAAATATAGATTTTGTGAGTTTAACAGTAATAGAAAGAAAAAGAAAATGGAGAAAATGCAGCAAATTCAGGTGGTTCAGTTGTGGAGAAGGGTAACTACAGCATATGCCCTCATACAATTAAATGCATTTGTTTGTTTCCATGGAAACGTCAGATCTTACCGTGCTTCACATTTGCTAAAGGAGCCTTTAGAGTCCTTGCCACAGTTGCCGTAGGGGTCCCCCGCTGAGTTAACCCTTTCAAAGCAAATGCCAGGAGCTTCCTTTGCTCCTACGAAACAAAATGAAACATATGAAGGAGCTGGCCACCATCACTGAACTACTCAAAGACGAAGAGCAAGCTGAAGGGGACAGTTGCACACACCTGGGCCCCACAGAGTGATGCATTGCTGCTCGTGGGTCTGGCAGATGCCGTTATAACAGTATCCGTCCAGGCTGTGGCAGGCGTGGCCATCATGCAGGTAGACGTTGGAGGGGCAGTTGGGGCGGATGCCGGTGCAGAACTCAGGAAGATCACAAGCGTTGCTGGATTCACGGCATGGAGTTCCTGCTGGCTTTAGCTACACACAGATGTTGAAAGCAAGACATAGACACAGAGTGAAGGTTAGATAATATGTGTTTAGCTTGATGGCAGTAAAGAGTGAAGTCCTTCCTTCCTGTAGCGGTCAGACTATATAACCACCACGGCCCCTGGTAGACCCCCACACACACAACAATACAGACTATGCTAATTTCAAGTTTCAAGGTTTCAAGGCTTTTATTGTCATTTGTACATAGCTACAGTGTAGATATGTCAATGAACATCTTAGGTCACAGGCTCCTCCAACAGGGCAACACAATAAAACAGATAACATAGTTAAATAGCGCAAGTAAAGTAAATACAAATAAAATTGAATAAACATCCCTTGCTGTGAAATATAAATTGTGTGCAATATATATATATATATGCCGTTAATGACTTTGTAATATATACCTGGCTGCTATATCTTCAGAATTGTTACAGGATGTGTATTTTGTTAATTCTTTTTTTTTATGCATGCTTCCTAGTTAACATTAAGCTGTCTTTGGCTCTTTCCTGCTGTAACAAATGTACATTTCCCCTCTGTGGGACGAACAAAGGTATTCTGATTCTGAGTGTCTGTCATGCCTGGTTAATCGGGACACATCCTACCTGACAATCTTGGCAGCATTGTCCGTGCGCACAAACAGCATCCCCCTTCAGAGTGCAGGTAGTAGCATTGCAGCAGGGATTCATACATTCCTCCAAATGGAAATAGAAGAAGGCAAGCGCAGAAATGGGATGAAAGTGAGGGGGAACAAAAGTAAAGAAGAATTAGCACAAAGAGATCATATTTCACCTCGGAGCAAATTCTCACACGTTGTTATCAGAGGGGATGCAGTGCTAGCAGGACTGGATTCTGTACCAACTTAGTACCCTTGTAGAGGAAAGGCAACAGCAGTTTCTAGTTCTCTAAAAACAACAGTGTATCCATCTGACAGGAATTACAAGCCCATTTAGAGCCCTGGAACCATGAGCTGGATGGCAAAGGAAATAGAAAAATGGGGAGAAAAACAAAAGAAGGACATACAGAAAAGGAAAATGTCTTACAAATAAGCAAAATATTGGGTGAAAGTTCCAGTGTGTGGGATTTACTGTAGTGGCAACATGTGTGATGTGAAGGGCTCAGTCCAAGCAAACAAAAACACAACAATTATAAGATTAAGTGGACTTAACTCTAGAAAACCTTGTTTTGACATTTCATTTATATTCTTAAATCCCCCATCCGTTTTGCAACCAGGAATCAAACCCATACATGCTTCTCTGTAATAGCAGAAACTCTTCTAGAAAGTCCTTTTTCTTGATACTAGTGAAGCAGTCTGCTACGTTCAACCCATCAGTGAGACACACACTATATCTGCGCATCCCTTTAACATTTCCCAATTCTCCATGGAGACCAATCTGTTTCATGTTGGCCTTTACCATGAGCGATGCCCTGTACCAATCAGCAACTCTCTGCCTTCTGATACAGATTAAAGAAAGTATTCAACCAAAACTCAGCTCATAAGATGTGTCTGTGTGTCTGTTTGTGCATGTACGATCTCACACACAGGCAGGCTGACGGGACCCTCGGGGGTCATCTCTCTCCCTACAGGCACTAGGCAGCAGTCTGAGCACACTGTTCGGCTATAAAGAGGAAGTGGATGGCCGGAGCTGGCAGGGGACACAGCTGACATGATGGGCCTTCCTAGAACTTCTTTCAGCCTGAAAACTATTAAGGGCCTTTCCCATGGTCCCAGGGGCCAAAGGAGGCGTAGGAGTCATGCTGAAAAGAAGTTGCCTGTGATTGTGATGAAAAGGACCAAGGCTTTTTAATGAGGCTTTTTAATGGAGGAGAGAAATGCTGTCTGAGCGCTCTGATCTGGCCTGGGTTGGCAGGATGCTGCTCAACTCTGTGGAGAGCTTTATTATCGCTGCTGGCTCAGTTCTGAGGGGCTTATGTCAGTTCTTTGTTTTGAAGGACAAGTCCACTTTCAAAACCCCCCGGCTGAAGCCTGAACAGAAACACAAAAAGACTCCGAAAAGGTGTAAACAAATCGTGTGAGACAAGGCGTCCTCGCACTCAGGCTATTATATCATTCAAATATCTTTCCAAGTCATAATTGATGTCTCCTTCATATTTCATAATTCTGTTATTGTGAGCCTGCCTCCACTGATTGTCAGCTGCTCCGTGATTAACCGTTTTATCATCCCACAGTCAGAGCAGTTAGCAATGTGTGCCACCATTACGTATGTGCATGCCAATGCAGATTCATTTAAATTATTCACCGGCTGACAGGGTGAGCTGTCAGCAATGTTTCCTCTCAATGAATTGTATCACCATCAGACAACCATCCTCCCGAACACATCTTCAGTGTAGGGAATGAATACATTCACACTCATATCTCTGAGCTCTGAAGACTGTATTTGAATTACGAGAGCTATGCGCTGTTAGCTTTGAAACCACGGTGAACAATTTTTTTTTACTATGGGAAGTATTTGGTTTGTGCCATACTTTTGTCAGTTACGCTAAAGAAACCCCTACTAGCGCTTCTGCTTATTTAATTTCTCAAATGTGGGTAACATAGTAACAAGGATTTGTGGGTAGCAGTTAATACAGATATTTCAATTTTGAAAGAAGGGGCGTAAAACCAGAATGCTGCTAATTGTCGGAGGTCTATATACAGTAGCACGCTCACCTCGAGTTCTCCACAGTCGCACTCCTCTCCCTCCTCCACGTAGCCGTTGCCACATTTCTGCCCGCCGTAGAGCACCTTGACCTCAGGCATGTTGAACAGACACATCCCGATGCCTTTTTCAAAACTGGCTGCCAGGTCCTTCTTGCTGCAGCTGCTGAACACTGTGGGGAACGGATACCTGTAAGGAAAAGAACAATTCTTTGTGAGCGATACAAACAAAGACAGAGTGGAGGAATAAGATCGAAATCACCCACCAGGGTCCTCTTCAGTCTGATGTAATCAGTGCTAATTGCTGCTAATCACAAAATCAATTAACCACAAGAGCTCAGCAACCTCTCCAGAGCTCCATTGGCAGGCGAACAGCACAGGGTCTCGGTGACGTCTGCCTCCATGGAGAGAGGGAGATCTGATAAGGCATATTTTACGAGACAGGGGAACATAAAAAATCAAACCAAAATGTGCTTCCTTCTAGACTTGAAACACCTATATTTGGGAGAAACGGGGATGGGGTGTTTTTAATATTGTTTTTGGAGCGGACAGAGAGGGGGAAAAGCACACAGCCCCCCATTCTCTGCCAAAAGCTTTGTTACAAACCGCCTGTGGCTTTATATCTCCAATAATATAGTGCCTTGGATAAGAGTGTGTGTGTCAAGTGAGCATGATATGTGCAGACACTATCTTTAATAAAAAAAAGCACTATATTAAGTTTTAATACCTCCGTCTACACCATAAAAGCCCAATATGGCCAGAATGAGTCAATCTGTGAGTAATATATGTGCTCGTCTGGCACACGGATGAGTGCATATATGACACACTATGTGGGGGATCCAGGTCAACTTAGCTGCACATTTTTTTTTCTTTTTACATGCGCACCACATGCAATATATGTGAGTCAAAATATGCAGACTCAGTAAAACCACATGTTTGTTCGAGAACATTTGTAAGCATTAATTTGAATGATTTTGACTATAAAATGTGTCCATTTCAGAGTTGTATATAATTAAGAGCAGCAAGGAAAGTGCCAGTGTAAACCCAAGACATTACCATGTATTGAGTGCATAATGTATTTAATGTATGACAGCAGGGGAAATGTTCTATTGAGCTTGCAAGGTTTTTTTTTGGTGTCTAGAAAATCACAGTGATGAAATGACAGCAAATATGTCTGGTTGTAGCACAACTGTAAATGCCTCGACATATTTCAATAAGCTCTTTTGAAGAACAGGTGTGCATAAGAACAATTCATGCACAGGCTGAGCTGCTGTGGCAGCCCAAAAAGATGCAGCTCGATGAGGTTCTTCTACATGAGGTTAAATGTGCTGGAGTTGCCCATTTGTTTCCAGCTTCAAGGCTGAAGTGAGGCAGATGGCTGTGTTGACGCAGAAGCAGTAAAATAACTACTTTCTCTCCTTAGATTTTCAGCTTAGAGAAGGAGGCCTTTCTATGCGACTCAATGTCGACAAGACTGTGTTTCTGTGATTGGGTTTCACATGCTAATACGGCTCTAAATATGTCATGACACTCTGTGAATGTTTTGACATGACCTCATTCTCGGCTTGCCTTTGATTTCCGTCATGTGTGGAGGAGGCTTACATCAACTCCTGCTGCTGACCCCCTCCCCAAACACACAACCGCCTGCTCTCTAACATCAATACTATTCAGAGGTTGTGTTAGGTGAAA
Source organism: Notothenia coriiceps (assembly GCF_000735185.1). Lineage (NCBI taxonomy): Eukaryota > Metazoa > Chordata > Actinopteri > Perciformes > Nototheniidae > Notothenia > Notothenia coriiceps. Next base: position 48,801 of record NW_011362467.1, read on the forward strand.
ATGGGGTACCTTGAAACAGATCTCTTTACACTCTGGACTAAAGCAAAATATCAGAGTTGATCTGTAATGACATGTAATGGCAAAAGGAAATACCAATAAGGAAAGCTGTAATAACAGCCATTATAACACCCTTCTTTTTTCTTCCCTCCCAGTTGAGTCTCTCAGGGGACCTTGCTATGATGAACAGCTGTCAAGGCTGGCAGACCACTTCCTTAGTAAGTGCTGTTGTTGATTTCTTCCTTGCCCCCTTAGCCCGAACCAAAATTGCCTGCTCTGGTTGCACACCCTGTTTTGCTGAATTCATTCAATTTCCATGAACTCAGCCCTGTACTTCAGTTACCAGCCAATGCAAGCCATGACAAACACTCACATCACAGCTCACATCTCTGAGATGCATGAGCTCAGGATCCAGCTGTTCTTTATGAGACGCAATACAGAAATAATTGGTCTATCCTGCGACGGTGTGGGGGTGGGTGGAGGAATAATGGCTGTGGAAAGGAAGAGGCATCAGTGAATTACAGTGGATGGCATTAAGCAGCTGCGGGCCCCCAGGGGAGGAAAAGCAGTGCCAGGGCAAATCACGGTGGGCACATCTGGAGCTCATAGCAGACTAAAGACCCTTTAGACAACAACTCGTCCCATAGGAGTCTACGCCACCACCGCAAGAGAAAAGACCCAGTGTGACCTTCCGGCTGGTTCAAATGCAGTTTGGGCTTCAGGAAGGAAGAGTCTTGTTCACCTCCGTCTATTCTCTTTGTGTGCTCTTTGTTCTGTCCCACATTGTTGCATTGTTATCCACCGCCAATTCCATTATTGGGTACATTTTTCTCTGTTCTTTGTGTTTTTCTTCTCTTGTCTTCTCTAACCTAACTTCAGTTTTTGACAGTTGGTTGCTAGGCTTCAGTTGATGGTTGATGGAGTGTACCATGCAATCACAGGATCTTAGCAACGGTCAGTTACCAGACAAGGCTTTAACAGACCTGTGGGAGGTCTGCTGATAAGGAATCATTCCCAGATATATTACAGGCCCCCCTTGATCTACCACACACTGTAATAATATTACAGTGCCAAAGGCTTTCAAACATCTAACAATTCAGCAGCTTCGACAAGGGGACAGATGAAAAAATGACCTACATTAGGGTAGAGAAGTAAAGTAAGACAGTACAAAGACACAAATCCGTATATGAAGACACAACAAATTGATTAAATTGACTCTTGCAATTTATAATCAATGTCATTTAAAAACTAAAATAATGAATTAAAGACTTTTTCGACAGTGATCCTGTAAAGACAGTGTGCCATTTAAAGGTCCCCTATTATACTGTTTTTCATCAATATATTGTAGGTCTCAGATATATGCAAAACATGTCTCTGAAGTGTTTGGCAGATCATGCATGTTAGCATGTCATAATCCCCTCTGTTTCAGCCCTGTTTCCAAAGTGCTGATTCTCTGTCTGTTACTTTAGCTGAAAATAAGGAGCCACTCCCCATGCCCCTCTGAGAGATATTTGGTTAAAAAGAACACAGTGGTGCTCTAGGAGGAGATTGAATGATCTTATCCAAATGCTTTTAGAGCTTCAGGATAAAAATAAAAAAATAAAATCAAAGCTGAAATGAAGCAAAAATGTAAGATGAAAGGGTTGCTCTTCTAAATCAAGTGTAATGGTAGTGTGCCTACAGTGATGAGAAAAATAACACTTTTTTTTTAAATGTTGAAAGTCTTGTTTATATAGGATTTTAGTGCTCAATATGAACATACATTCAGACCTATTTTATCACCAATTACAATAATCATGAGGCAAAGTTGAAAAAAACACTGATCGTGACTATGTTTTTGTACTGCTATGACGGTTTTATTTTGCTTTGGTGGACCTTGATCTTCCAGCACAAATGTGAACGCACGTTAATTCAAACCTGACTGTGACAACTGTAAGCATGACAAATACTTAATAGTTGCTTAAGTAATTCAAAACCATAGTTCCTTGACTACACATTTATTATTAATTTTACAGCCTCCTTTGAGCATGAAGAGCTGGAGCTTTGCTGATGACATTAGGTGATATGATCTGTTGTGGCCTTTGGTGCCTAGGAGTCTGGCCTATGTTGTAGATACCGAAGAGCCTTTTCACATTGATTTCCCTATGGACACAATTAAACAAGGCAGAGAAGAGAGTTCCTGTTCTTGAGAGGGGCACGGGTCACATTTCCAAGACATGCCTTGGACCTTGGTTCAGTTTCTGTGATTTTGATTCTTGATTATTTTATAATAAGGGAAATATATCAATCTCTGTCTGATGGTGTTCATGCCCAGCATTCAAAATCTTACTAAGGTCTTCAACCCATGAGTGTGTGAACCCTGTCTTAATAATGCATCTTGGTATCTATCTGTCCATCAACATCTTGCAATGCAGCTCCATAGCACGGATAAGTGCTTTTACAAAATAAATATTTAAAATTTAAATCAGAATGCAATTTGTACACTGAAAGGAAGAAAATGAATATATAAGTGTCATTGTTTTTAGATAGGCTCCCTTCTGACTGCTCACATATCCATCTTCTCTAAATACCGTAAAACGGGCACTAATGTTGTTTTTAGAGTCATAGGCTAGAAAGGGGGGGGGCGGCACTAAGGACTTGGCAGTAACGTGGCATGTGCTGTAACCAACCTGTATTAAAAGGCACTCCAATAAGCACACCTTGTAATTGAAAGCTAAAGATGAACCAATAGTGGACCAAACATAGAGCCCTGTGGAGTTCCTGTTTTAGTATTTAAGAGAGAAGGACCTTTCTGAGTACTGTGCACTTATGTATGTCCTTCTTTCAATGGATTACCCTGCAGCAGCTCAGTTGATGTGTGTTCCTTTAAGTTATGTACTCAAAGGATAAGACTCCAGCCTGTTCTCATTTATCACTAATGGGGGGGGTGGATAGGAAAGGAGGAAGCGACAATTGTCCGTGACCAATGTGAGCAGGAAACAAGCAGTGCTCTGTGCAGATGTGCAGCTGGCTCTGGGACAGTTACAGTTTCACTGCCCCCCCACCACCATGAACTGGATCCTATTATCTCAAGCAGCGAGGCCAGCAGAGCTTGATGGGTGTCTTTCTTAACAATGCACTGATGAAGACACTCTTGTGCTCTAGTTGATTAAAATGAAAGATCAATCAAAACTAAAAAACTCAAGGTACTCCTTGCTGAGTAAGTGTAGGCGAGTTATGCCAGTACTTTCTATTATTGAATGCAGGGGCTGGTTATCGACGGGCCTTTTGTACCAACTCATCCAACTCTTGGCCTTGTGAAGAGGCATTTTGTATAATCACATTGCGCTTTGAACGAGCTGGTTGCCTGCCAAGGAACACATGGCAGTCAATGCTATGAACAAATAACTGTAGCTGATGGGTGATGAACAACTTTCAGGTGACTGCAGCAGAGCCTGTGTGTGTGTGTGTGTGTGTGTGTGTGTGTGTGTGTGTGTGTGTGTGTGTGTGTGTGTGTGTGTGTGGCCACGTTGGGTTTTAAAGCATTGAACTAGGAGGGGATTGAGTTGGACTCATGGGAGATGTAGTGCCGCCTCAGGCAGAGAGTGTATAGTCCTGACCTGGAATTAACTGAGGAAGCAGAATGAGGCAATTGAGTTCTTTAACATCCTTATTTAAATGTATTGCTTCCTTAATCCTGGATTAAATCACAGAGCAGCAATATGGACGGATAAGGAGATGTTCAGGGGATTACTTTAAAACCAATGGCGAGATCATTTCTTTCTTTTGTCAGATAAAAAGCACTCTCTCCGTGGAGAGCAGAACAAAAAACTAAATATTCATGCACATTTCTTACCAGTCTATGTTTGGTAGAAATTACATTCTTTCACATTTAGAGAATTTCGTCATAGCTACGTATGACTTCAGAATGAGATATTTTAAGGGAAATGTGTAGGCTTTCCCTACATACAACATATATAATAGACAGTCTTTAACTATTTATTTGGAGCTGCAGAGAGATTATCCACCATTAAAGATGAATGTATTTCAAAGAATAGAATCACTCTCTAACTTGCTGTGGATAAAGTGGAAAAGGAGAGGGCCAGTATTTCTAGCTTTTTTTACTACTTCATGTTGTTGCCAATTTTAGGATAAAGTCCTTGACCAAGGATACCCTCATCATTTGAGCTAATAATAATTCTACATTTTACTGCTGTGTCGCTTTATGAGTCTATATTCAAGAATAGTGTTACCCTGTTTTTCAAACCAAACCAAATACAAAAGGGATGTTTCCAACATAAACACCAATCTGTGTTTCCCACAGACCACAAGACCTTCGGCTTGAACTGATACCCAATGTTAACGCCTAACAAATCCCTATCCCACTGCTCGGTCTGACAAGATGTAAGTTATAATAATTCATAATTAACAAATATATGCTATTTTTTTACTAAAGTAAATGGTATGGCTCTGCTTAACTTAAATCCCTGTTGGTATCTGTTCTCACTTATTTTATTTAAGGCAGTAAAAACATTTTTTTATTTGCTTCTTGATAGAAGTTAAGGGTAAAATGTTTCACAGGAAATGCTTTTATTTTAAAGTGCAAGTATGTGTCCTGCTCTTACTCTTTCCCATTATGATATAGAAATGAATATGAGTGCATTTTCCCGTTTCAAACACATTCAGTTTGGACAAGATTAGCTTGGTTCTTCATTCGAAGCTTCTATTACACAACAGTATCAAAACAAGAGAGTCTGTACATCATAGTTTTGTGAGGTGCCATCATGGTTTTGTGGAGTGTTGTGAGTGAATGAAACAATTAAATCCCAAATGACCACGGCTTTGCTATTTAGAAATTGCACGCGTGTGCATGAAGTCCCATGAAGGAGGTGGCACTAAAAAAATACCAAGTGCTATCCACAACTTTTGCAAATTAAGAAATGTGCTCGTTCATGCAGGGAAGGGTGGTATTAGACAGCAGATGCCTTTCTGCACATCTTACTTTGTTTATTGGAGGTCAGCTAAATTGTGTCAGAGTAAGTTAAATTGTATTGCTTTGTCCATGCACTGCGACTGAACCATTGGCTTCCCATCAGCATGAGTCATATTGCCTTAGGGCATTAAAACAGCTGTTGAATTTGTCATAAACCAAAATGGTCCAGCAGTTCAACAGCATTATTTGCTTACCTCTCTATAGACAATAAATTACAAATAGAGAGCATGTGGAATAATGTTTACATATGATCACAATCTGGACTCTTTTGAGCCACACTCGTCTCAATAAGGGACTGGATTAATGCAAACTTAATGATGGCTTGACATTACGATTGATGCATTTCAGATGGTTTTGGAGTAAGACGTCATTTTTAAAGCCTAACCAAAAGCGGCCCCACTGGAGTGCACTGAAGCAGTGAATGATAGCATATGTCCTTAGGCTGATAAAGGCGAACTAGCTGAAATAATACTCCCGCAATCTAGGATATTGCAGAAGAGAGTAAGAAGTCAGCAATCCTGAAGATCGATTGACTCTTAATTGTTAAGGTGGAAGCTGTGACTCACCCGGTGGAGGGAGTCATGATGCATCCTCCACGGTCCACGGTCACCCTGCAGCCACACCCCCTCTCCGGGGTGTCATGGTTCATTCCAAAGTTGTGTCCAAGCTCGTGGGCCAGAGTGACTGCAGCGCCCAGGGGGTTGTCTGAATGGTCCTACAAAAGACAAATATCAATCATGCAGAAACTTAACAAGACATTGCTTCTTAATAATTGTAATCTCTTCAATTTACGAGTCAGATTTATCAAGTATAGTTATAGACTGGACATGATACAAGCAACGTCTTTTAATGAAATGTGATCAGTAACTGCTCTGTAGCTAACAATAGCTTATTAAAACAGACCTCCCTGATACATTCTAAGAGGAAAGTAACAAATAACAAAAATGTAATGGCAGCCAAATGACTGTTACCCCCCAGGACCTACTGGAAAAACATGTCTCAAAACAAGTGAGTGTAATTGCAAAGTGCCAAGATAAAAAAAACAACGCTGTTGGATCTGTGCTTATCAGAGCATTTTCTCTGCTCGACGTTGTGGTACTGAAATGAGGAATACAACGACAGACTGCGGGCTGTCACCTTCAGCTTGCTCTGCAAACTTTGACCAAGCCAGATGTGCAGCTTCATCCACACAAAACTGACAAAAAGTTAAAAGAAAAACTCTGCTTGAGGATAGCTTAAAAATCACACAGCCAGCAAAGATAACAGAGAATTGAAAAAACACACAGTGCTAGAGGATGCACTGGCAAGATGAAGTTGTCACTGTGAAAGCTGTGTTGGTGGAGGTCCCGAGAGTTCCTGAAAGGTGTGTAAAACATGAACACATGAAGAGGCCGGATAAATAATGTAGCGCCATCCGCTATCAGCTCCTCATGCATGCAGCACTGGGCATCAGAGCACCTTGTCTCTGGAGTCTTCAGTCATTGTGCATTATTCAGTAGAGCTGTACAGTCTGATGAAATGCTCTGCTGGGGGCTTTTGACAGTAACGGTCATCAGCTGTCAGCACTCTCCGGGTTTCAACTGCGCAGCCAAAAATCCATGAAAAGAAAACCCTCTAGTTCAGTTTCCAAAACACCTTTGCTGACTGATGAGGCTTGGGTGCACAAGAGGGCACTACATGCCACTGTCTGCGTTCTGTTTCGCCACACCTCAGAAATGAATGTAACATTTGGGGCTGGTAAATGGATATTCCAGATGGTTCCTGAATGGATGTTTAAGATGTAACTGCTTAGAAAAATAACAAGGAGACCCATAGGGGAAGTTGGCTAATGAGTTCTTTGTAAGTTAGCGAGACAACTGAGACAACAGGGTTGTAGTTTTCCCACGGAAGAGTCTGCGGTTCGAGACTAATTCTTTATGTCCCTTATCTGATATATGTGGTATGTAGAGCTCTATCATAATGACTAAGTCCCCACTTTACCATCTGCAAGGACAAGAGTGAAGAACCATCTGGGGACTTGCTGTGAAGCTTACCACCAGCCAGCCAGACAAGCAGCCACTCACACATGGGAGTATAAAATAATAGCATGACTTGCACTAATACAACATGATATGGGCACATAGGGTTGCAGTTCTTTAATAGGCGATCATTTACAACATGCACCTACGTTTTCATTCGGGGATATGCAGTACCCTTAAATTCACTAATTTGTTGCACCTCATTAAGAAGCAATGGTTTCCACTCGTGTAATCGATACGCGCTTTGATTTATCAGCGCTAAGTGGAGGGTGCTATGCATACTAACTTAGCCTTCCTGGGAAGAAAGGTCACAATGATGTGTGTGCCCTGTTAATACAAGTTAATATCAACTCTGGAATCCTTAGCTCAACCCTTACACAAGAGACTCAGGGGAGAAATATGAGAGTATTATGTCAGACAGGAGGGAGGGGGGAGAACCAGGCGAAGAGCGGAGGGCAGGGGGAGGGAAATGATAAAATAAGTCTGGTCTACTTTCTGGAAGTCAGAAACACACCAAATATTTATTTTGTACTCCTTTTGCTTCAGGATGGAATATTAGTTAGTACATTCAGTAGAGCATAGGTGTACGTACCATGACGATCCCCCCCGACTGCTCTGCTGTGCACATACTCATGATGGGTGCCATACCAATGGTGGTGCCCTGGAAATAGACCCCACTAAGGGGAAGACAACGAAGGTCATCAGATCTTTGATACTTCAACTGTCAAGGTAAATGCCCTCTGGAGGGTCTTTGACTTCTAATGCTGTGAACTATAGAGAAATATTTAAGGGCTGTTATGCAAATGTTGAGTAGTAGTGGGTTTTTTCATGACTAGCATGGTTTGGAATCGTTTCATTGGCTACTGATTAGGCCTGCACGCCAAATATCCGTAGGGGTTGCTTTGGGGTAAAGCTAACACATTTCAGCGTAACGTTCTAGCAAAGTGGCGAGCAGACCAACCAACAGAAAGAAAGACAGACAAACTAAATAAAAAGTTTTGTCTATATTTGACAACCACACAATGTCATTTTAACAATAGAAAACATTTTATTTTTTATTTTGTAAGCATCTTATGAAGCCTGGATTGGATAGGACTGGTTTAGAAATATTTTGGCAATTGTTTTATGAGGTAGGAAATCAGATTTATTTTCCTTTCAACAAAACTGTGTGGTGTCTATGTTCCATTCACACTGCAGGGCACCTTTGAGGGTAGCTCAAAAGAACAGACACAACACAAGTTAATATTACAAAACATCACAGTCAATTTAGCTTCAAGTTAATGAAACCCAAAGACCGATCCAAAACAATTGCATTATTTGCTCTCAATAATTTGGAAATAGTATAATCTATTTCAAATAGTGACTTTTAGAACGCAACTATCAAGTTGTACGCTACAACTGCAGATCTACCTGATCAGCTGGGCGTTATCATGAGGCTTCTTAGGGAGCAGCTTGACCTTCCTCCAGTCTAGGAACTCATGCAAGGTGGTGAAGGGGTCCTGGGTTATGGGGCATTTGTCTACATCACTCCATACTTCCAGGCCCACCAGGGCCACGCGGATATTCAGAGCCCTGTAGAACTGAATGTTGAGGAGAGAGGGGGGAGGTAGAGAGGGAGAGAGAGACGTCTTTCTAGGTTAAGGGCTTATGATCTGCCTCTCATAACATGTATGTTATTCTCTTCACTGTACATTACTTATTTAAACAAAAATGCTATACAGAAGTTGCTTAAAAATGATGAGAGGCTCTGAACAAATCCTTAACCATTAATCTACGTATGACTTTCCGTATGAACGAATCATGTTTCTCTTCTGTTTTATTAAACCTCCACCCACGGAACGTATTATTACAGCGGCCTTTTCACAACATTTCTCAGCCGAGTTATGGAATTGATCGTCCATTCATAATCCAATCAGCCTCTGCTCGCAGGTCGGTTAATTCTCAGCAGGCTTGATGTGACCTCTAATAAATCAGACGCTTACACCACATCCCCTGTGTTGATTTGATTGTTACCTTGTCCACGTAATTGGCGATCTCAGCCAGCCGCTGCTTGACCTTCTCCATGTCCTTGCCTTGCTTCTGAAACTGAACAACACAAACAGACAGAGTAAAGCAAGGGGAAAGGGAGGTGATCCTCCCTCTTGAATGTTTATTTCCATCAAAGACATTATTTGGGAAGTATATCAATACTGCATCGTATATCAGCACTTCACTAGCTTTGGAAATGTCTTCACAGTGTCGTGTTGATTCCACTGCAGTTGCTATCATCAAAGAGCTCCTGAGTGGAGCTTTGGATTAAGAGATAACCTCAACCACCTTGTCTTTTATCCAGCATCCATTCACTTTCTGTGGCTCTGAAGCTTGTGACATTGACCTACACTTTCTTCTCTTTGCCCTTGATCTTAAGGCTGAGATTTTAGATAATAATGGAATGGTTCATTTATGAGTCATGTGGTCAAATTATGTGTAAGGGAGTAGGACAGGCAAGCATATGAGTAAGTTGACACACTAAAGGCGAAACAATGTAAAGGTTGGAGTCATCTTATCTACGTCTCGAGGGGAATGAGGGTCAGCTAAGTAGGTGACCTCTGAGCTTTTTAGCTGAGGATATGGCTGGAAACGGTGAATAGTGCAGGAACTTTTGACCTCTGCTTACCTCTCTGTTGTCAGCGACAATGATCAACTCCACATACTTGGTCGTAGTCTGGACGTGGCGTTTATGCTGCATGAGTGAGTGAAAGGAGAATAGGTGGTGACGAGGCAAGAATGAGCAATAAATTGGAGAGGGAATAAATGTGGTAATGACAAAGTGATAAACCAAGAGAGATAAAAAGGAAGAGAGAGAACAGAGAAAGAAGAAGAAGGACATTAGGAGGACACACTTAACCGCAGCTCTCTGGAAATGGCGGCTTGGATTTAGTAGGTGGCCACTCAATACACACTTTCCACTCTACACTTAAGGCAGCAGACACAAGAATCACAAAGCAATCTGAACACCTTACAGTGACCCAATAAGGTCACATGTTACTCTGACAACACAAATAAATCATTGTTTTTAGACAATGATGCCTGCACTGGATTGACATTAAACAGCATAACCCCCCCTGGCTTTTCTTTCTGAAATTAAAAGAGCATGTGACATGCTAAGTATTGATTTATATTACAACTCCACAATGACTCCATCAACTAACTAAAACAGTGGAGTATGGACTAATGAGAATGATATCCAAATATAAGAAGGCACGTTCACAATTTTCTTAAATGGTAAAGGTTTTCAAATAACATTTGTTAGTGTATATTTATCTCTTTTGGTGTGGTCAAGGATCATAGTCCAAACTTTGAACAAAGAAGCAGGAATCAGGTGCAGAGAATTATAACCAAATCGATCACTCATTATTAGAGCAAAAGAGAAAAGTAGAAGATGTGTATCACAGAGGGAAATTCGTCCTTCGAACAATTAATGTCTGAACACAGACGAGCAGACCAAGCTAAACGTCTAGCATGGCTGAAAATAGGATGACTGAAAAAAGGTAAGAAACACATATTTTCATAAAATAAGTTAAGGACAAAAAGCAAAGGGAGGACATGGAAATGATTGTTTTGAGGCTCTTTCAAACCGAGGCAAATACAACTCCTGTCCATGGAGCAGACGTTGCTCTCATGTTTCAGTTCACACACACACACACACACACACACACACACACACACACACACACACACACACACACACACACACACACACACACACACACACACACACACACGCGCGCGGGCGCGCGCACACACACACACACACACACACACACACACACACACACACACACAGTTGTGTGTGTGTGTGTGTGTGTGTGTGTGTGTGTGTGTGTGTGTGTGTGCGCGCGCCCGCGCGCGTGTGTGTGTGTGTGTGTGTGTGTGTGTGTGTGTGTGTGNCCCTACCCGACTTGTAAAGCGACCTTGGGTTTCGTGAAAGGCGCTATATAAATATTATGTATTACATTATATTATTAAACCTCTAATGTATTCATTTGAACATCATAGACTCAGCTATTAGTTGACTAATCGTTGCCGCCTAAACGTCCCCAGGGATAAGACTCCAATCAGAAAGTTGAATTATACCGTTTTTATCTTCATCCACACCTGAGCCAGCTCCATTTGCTTAATGAAGACAATGTGCAATGTGCTTGAAAGCTTTCATGCTGGTAAGCTTCCCTTTGTTCTTAAATTCTCTTCATCATACAAATGGTAAAAGAATACCGGCCTCTTTCTTCACCTTAATTCTGTGATATCGAGTTAGCAGTGGAGTGGAAACAGGAACTGAGGGAAGAAAAGGGGAGAAAATGTTGTCCATTTATGTAGAAGTGAAGCTGTTAAATAATTGAATATATTAGTAGTCGATTTTATTTATACATATCTACTGAATTGAGTCCAGAAACCAGTTTTTCATTTTCAATTGTTACTTTTATCGAGAGACAAAGGATAAAACGTCATGTGAAAGAAAATAAGTCATGTTTACTTCTGACTAATCTGTTAAAGAACAGTCATGCTCTTCAGTGAGTTGATTGAACACAGTGTCCGTGTGTGTCCTCTCCAGTGGCCTCCTGGAGATTTCACCATAGGGTGCAATTGGATCACACTAGCCCACCCTGCCTTATCTATGGAGGAGGCAGATAAGAGCGGAGAGGATCCGGGCTGCCAGGCCAGCACGGATAAAGAGGCTCAGGTTGAAAGTGGGCCATAGTGTGATAGCAGAACACTCAGCCAGCAGGATAGTTGTGTGTGTGTGTGTGTGTGTGTGTGTGTGTGTGTGTGTGTGTGTGTGTGTGTGTGTGTGTGTGTGTGTGTGTGTGTGTGGTCTGTCTTTCAAAAGCCAATCTCGCATATTGCTGGACCCATCAGTCTTATATTTTTTGTATATATTGATGAGTGTATGCTCAAGGACCTTCGTTTATATTGCCTACCAACATTGACTCTGTTTCTTGATTTAAATGGTCAACTAATGTTTTGTTCGGCAAAGACATATTGGCTAGGTTAAAAACAAGACAATTGAGAGGGATTCAACTCCTCTTTGTTTGGGAGGAACACACCTGGCGAAGACTTGTTCTGTACTGAGTGCACTCCTATAGTTGGAGCATGTACTTCAATTCCAAGTGCGCACAATATAAAAGATTGCTCACCTTAACCTCTTTGAGAGATCATTTGCAATGTAGATATTGGTAAGTGGTCTGTTATATATTTTAGAAGCTACTACTTGTTGAATTATTCACCCATTCTTTCCATCTGATCTAGCATTGTCCATTAGTGACGCGCAGTATACTGAGAGCCCAGGTTGATAAACGCCTGTGGAGAGTGCATCGGCTGCTAAGTGACACCATTTGCTCTGAAAAGCGAGATCAGGCTTGTACATCATGGCATCATTGTACACTCAGCTCCTTACTATCCCACTGAGCAGAGAGATAAATCATAAGAGCCATGGTCATAGAGACTCTTTATCTTCAGAGGGAACAGGCCTTTAAAGATGACGAGCGTTGATAAGTGGAAAACACAGACTCCAGTGATCTCTATCTGACTGCTGAAGAATGGCAGGAGTGGATGAACATGGCTGATTTATCAGGTCAACACAGGAGACACGCAGATAGGTGGGGTAAAAGATGAAACAGATGTTTCTCCGAGGAGGAAAAGCACACATTCCATAATTGTGATGCAGCATGAGGGACTTTCCATTTTCTTAAATCAGATTTTTATTGTAGCAATTGTTTAGTCATTTCATTAAGGTTACATTGAGATTGAGTATTGTTTCAGAAAGCACGCCAAACACATGGCTTTGCTGGCTGAGACATCACATTGTTATGTTTTATTTATTCATGAAGTAATAGCAATGTTCTGATGTTTTACTGTAGTTGTTGATTCCTGTTGATGATTATAGAACTGGCTTCAATGAGCAGCATTTTAATTTTGTGTTAAGAGGGCTGCAAAGATTTAGCGCAAGTAAAGAAAACAGCACAATGCAGAGGGTTTTAAAGACAGAAGGGGAAAAGGTGACTCAAGTAGGATCATATTGCTAATTTCCACCAGTGTGAAAAAGATAATTTGATTATAACTCATAAGGGTTTACTCATCATACTTTAATATGTTTTATCTGATTCAATTTTCATTAGTTTGAAATATCATGTCCCTACCCCTCCTAACCCAGCAAAATGCCAGAGTTAGCAGGGAAAACATCTCTAAGTGAAGACAGATGCTGCTTTTAAGGGAGGTGGACACACACAGTAATCCCACAGGTGATTAAAAAAGTGAAAACATATAAAACACAAGGAATTCTTTTGAAAAATTGTCACTTCTTCTTACCCGAGGAGCAAAAGGCCTTGTTAGAAGAAGCATAGAGAAAGTACACAAAACAGTATGAATATAAAGTGTGCTTTGCTGTACTTGGTGGCATAGAAGCAAACTCACCTCCTAACATGAGGGCAGCGAGGTGTACTGCTGCTGCTTTGATAAGCTGCGCTGTGCCCTGCTTGAGTGTTTAAAGATAAAGAGGCGAGTTGGCAGAGTGCCCCTGGATGATGAGAGTCAGATGGGGTAGAGAAGGGAAGAGAGAGATATGATGGCTAGCTGACAGGAAGTGCACGTCAACAGCATGAGTACCTGCAAATCTCTATTGGCGTCAACAGCGCCTAAACAGAACATGTATTAACATTTTGAGTAAGGGTTAAATACAGATATAGGGCTGCAAGTCACCAATAGTTGTATTATCCATTAACTCCCCATTGTTTTCAAGATTCATCAGCAAATTGACTGGTGTATAATATGTCAGAACAATTGTTTAAAGTCCCACCCTCTGCCCCATCATAACAGACATCATCAACTCCTCTCTGTCATCTGGAATAGTTCCCTCCTGCTTCAAAACCGCCTCCATCACTCCCATCCTCAAGAAGCCTGGTCTGGACCCTGAGGAGCTGAACAACTACCGACCGATCTCCAACCTTCCTTTCCTTAGTAAAACCTTGGAAAGAGCAGTCGCCGCCCAGCTTCATCAACATCTGTCCAACCATGAGCTCTACGAACCCCTACAGTCAGCCTACAGAGCACATCACAGCACAGAGACCGCCCTCCTCAAGATCACTAATGACCTCCTTCTCGCTGCTGACTCCGGACAAATCAGTATTCTCATCCTCCTCGACCTCTCTGCGGCCTTTGACACCGTTTCTCATACAGTCCTCCTGAAATGCCTCTCCGACAACCTTGGCATCACTGGCACAGCTCTGTCATGGTTTCAGTCCTATCTCTCAACCAGGTCTCAGTTTGTCAGCATCAGCGGCTCATCCTCCCCCCCGGCCCCAGTCAACCATGGTGTCCCCCAAGGCTCCGTGCTTGGTCCCCTACTTTTCACCATTTACATGCTCCCCCTTGGCCAGATCATACGTCACTTCGGTCTCAATTTCCACTGCTACGCTGATGACACTCAGCTCTATCTCAGCACCTCACCATCTGCCCAGCTCCCTCCACAGTCTCTGGTCAATTGTCTCCATGCCATAAAAACCTGGATGACAGCAAATCTACTCAAACTCAACAGTAAGAAGACTGAGCTCATGGTTGTGGCCCCCAAGGCACTGCTCTGGAAGGTTGGGGATCTCCTCCTCCACATTGACGGCTGTTCCATCTCCCCGTCTCCCGAAGTCCGTAACCTGGGTGTCATCCTTGACTCCACTCTCTCATTTCAGTCACATATCAAATCCATCACCAAGTCTGCCTTCTATCACCTCAGGAACATCTCCCGTCTACGACCATCACTCTCCGATTCCGTGGCCGAGACCCTCATCCATGCATTCGTCTCCTCCCGGTTGGACTACTGCAACGGAGTCCTGTTCGGGGTTCCCAGTAAAGCCCTGGACAGGCTCCAGTATGTGCAGAACTCGGCTGCCAGGGTGCTCACTCACACCAAGCCCTGGCAGCACATCACCCCCACCCTCATCCACCTCCACTGGCTCCCAGTCAAGCACCGTATCACGTATAAACTCCTTCTTCTGACCTACAAATCCCTCCATGCCCTCGCCCCGCAATACCTGTCTGACCTTCTCCGCCACCACACTCCATCCCGGAAGCTAGGATCTCCTCTCTACCCCCCGCACCAGGTTGCGGACTTTCGGTGACAGAGCTTTCAGTGTAGCATCCCCCACCCTCTGGAACTCTCTCCCCCCCGAAATCCGCAGCGCCCCAACCCTGGACACTTTCAAAAAAGCCCTCAAAACGCACCTTTTCACCAAGGCTTTCCCCACTATATAATAGTTAGTTTGATAGGTTTATTTTTCCGCTACTTGCTTGCCCCCTGACCTGTCTGCCTCTTTTCCCCTACTCCCCCCCCCTGCCCGACTTGTGAAGCGACCTTGGGTTTCGTGAAAGGCGCTATATAAATATTATGTATTATTATTATTATACGGTTGGATCGACTAAACCGGCCATCAATGGCGAAAACTGTACAAAGATGCCGGATGGCGAATCGACCGAAAGGGATGGCTAAAGTTACGAAAGGGTTTGTATTGTTTATTTTTACTGTGAGGTACTGTGACCCTGAGCCTGAAACCCCTGTGGCAATACGTCGCACTAGCGTAGTATGTTTGTATCAGGAGGACGACAAAGACTTTCTCTTTGTTGCACGTCTGCCCCACTCATTGCGACGCCCTTTCCGTCGGCAATGGGGGTGTCTCCGTAAACCCAGGCGTCCTAAAGGGGCAATTATATTCACAGAGCTTTTTTGTATCAACCGCTGTCACACCAGAAGGCCTTTCGTAGGATGTCCACGAGTTGCTTTCTCCTGGTGTTTGTGTGTGTTTTATATTACGTTAAACCTAAACCCTTATAAATAGAAGGGTAAGAAAGTGAAAAAGACTAGTAAAGTTGTGGTTCGTACAGCAATTACACAAATCACTTATGTAGTTAGACTTTGCGGGACATGTAATAAATATAGTGTGAAATAGTCATATTTCTTACGTCCTTTAATGAAATAATTACGCATAAAAAGACTAAATACCGCTGTTGTGTTTCTAAAAGCGAGACACGTTTGAACTGTTGTTGTACCTTTATTCTTATACCTTGGACCGAAATGGGTTACAGTGTGTTCTCAGATGTAGGGACTGTGTAGAGTAGATGTGACAGAGTTGACATTCTCCTGGTCTTTGTGTAATTTTATATTATTTTACACCTCTGAAAACCCTATAAATAAGAGTAGAAAATGAAAGCCCGTAAAATGTCTGGTCTATACAGCAACTTACGTGACAAATGTTTGATGGTGAAGACTTTTTGACGTATTTTACTACTAAATACAATTTATGTACAACATATGTCATTAATGACCAGGTAGAAGACTTAATGGAGTAAACCCGCACGTGTAACGGTGCGCCTTTTGGATGGAAAAACCTAAACCTTTCCAACTGTACATACGAAGTCATAAAGGTTTTGACACGACAATCCCATGATTGTGTGTGTTTCGCGCACCGTCGTACATAAGTTTCAACGTAGGAGTAGGTGGACGGTTCAATAATAAGCAAAATAATCAGACGCGAAAGTGGATGTTACATGAAACCGGCAGGAATGAATTAGTTCTTAAGAAATCTAACTATTTCTCGGCTACGCAGGTTGTGGTCTATGCATAGACTCCCTGCTAGGAAGTTACTCAGTACTGGAGCGAAGAATAGAGAAGAGAAGGTAAGAAGACGAAGACAAATGTCCGCCGCGTGGTATTGTCCGCGCAGTAGCCACGGTGTTTCAGGAGCGCACCGTCATGGGGCCTCAAACCCTGACGAAGAGACGCCAGCTCATTAGGCCTTTGGAGGGCTGTGACTGAGGAAGAGTTATCCGAGGAGTACTAGAGAAAACACAAGTAGTTCAGGCAGAACAGAGGAAAGATCACACCCAAAAACACGACTATTGGGGTCGACTACCGAGTCGTAACAGACTAAACGGAAGTCTTGAAAACAATACAAAACCATACGGCACAGCAAGGTCATAATCGCTGAACCCAGGGTACTTTCTGGTATATATTCAGATTCGAATTAAATACTGCAAGATATAATAAGATATACATACCTGACTTATGATCACCTTTCCAAAGTAATGCGTGAAAGATTATTGTATGCATAAACTACCTTGATGTAATAGCCTCGCTATCGGATGCCTCGATTTACTTTAGTCATGGGTATCAGGAAGACATTCACTCTTTATCTACATTTGAATTTGTAT
>NW_011362467.1:66042-75481 GCF_000735185.1 Notothenia coriiceps
CCACACACACACACACACACACACACACACACAATACTCTTCCCTCATGGCGTGGATAATAAGAAAATAACTTTCTTCACCGCAGCTGGTTAATACAAGATTTTCTGCATCACAGCCTTTTCACAGTGGGATTGAGACTACAAATTAAACATTGGAATGGAAAACACAACGGAAAGCTGAATGAAAGAGCATACAGGGCTTAATTAGTTATTAAATATATATCGGAGATTAGAAAAGTTGTAATTGGAAAATATTACATTTTTCAACACTCTCATCTCACGTTTGAAATAATGAAAATACATGGATTACACCTGGTTCACTATATACGATCCACAGGAAGTATCATCATATTCATCAGAATGGAAGGGTATGCAAACTCTTCACAAAATCACTTCCGCCACCAGGTTGCAGATTAAAAGTTCCTGTGAGGTGACAATGCTAACACGATCAGAATAAAAACGCTTTCTTTAGGGTATAGAAACGTTTTTTCAGTGCATTATAGCGCATCAGCGCATCCATCGCTACATCTGGGACCCAGGAGATCGCGCCATAGGAGGAGATGACCTACCACGCCGGCAATGGACCACACTAAACCGCCTACGAACTGGGGTCGGTCGCTTCAAAACATCAATGAAGAAGTGGGGCCTGGCAGACAGTTCTTCATGCGAGTGCGGTGACCCTGAACAAACTGCCGAACATATAATAACCACCTGCCCTTTATATAGACCACCCTCGGAAGCCAGCCTCTTCGACTTAGGACCAGAGATGCGGGCATGGCTACACGACACCGAGTTGGACCTCTGACGTTACACGAAAGAAGAAGAAGAAGTGCATTATCTTTAGTGGACCAGTTTGACATGTCGAAGAGGCCTTACAATTTACAGGCCTTAAAAATACATTTTCCCTTCGTTGTATCTGAGAGTGCTTGAAGAAAATGTCTTCTCTTTAGTAAACGTTGGTGATTTGCTTACCATGAGCTATGAAGTAGTTATGAAAGGACAAAATGCCGAAAAAATAAGTAAGAAATCTTGAAGACAGAAACTTTCTTTGAAATCGTCAGTTTACCGGTGATAAAAGGCAGACAGTTTAATGATCCTTACCCTTGTGCTGAAAGCCCTGAAAGGACTGCTGTCTGCATGTTCAATGGGGTAGGTTATGTTGAAATCATGGCCACAGGTGCCAGGAGCGAAATTGAGGTGTTCAGCTGTGTAGATCCAGTGAGTCCCATCGGAGTGATCAGCAGATGGTTCCAGTACATAGGATTTGCCTTCAAGAGTTATGAAACCCCTGAATAGAAAGGAAACGTAAGACAATTCTGTTCATGTTTTCAGAATTCAAACACTGGTATTGTGCAGCAAATAATATTGTTTAGCAAATCTAGCTGAAATAAAAGTAACAATGGCGTTTGTGTGACAAACTACAGATGCTACATCAATGTGATGACTGCAGTATTATATATAGAGTTCTATATCTTAGAATCCCATTGTTTCCTCCTCCTTAATTTTTCTCATGGTTTAACCGTGGCCTTTCTAATTTAAAGTGACTCATGCAGAGAATCTGGATAAACTCTGAGATTCTCACGGACCTTCAATATTCACAATCCAATGAACTCATACTAACCCCCTCCCAAAAAAGAAGCCTCAGCATTGCCAACATTAAACCAAAAACAATTTGTCTCTGTGAGCCGGGCAATGTGTAGCTCTGTCAAAAACAGTTATGTGCATATATTATTGTGCTCACAGGTTATAGAAAAACTGAAATAAATATTAAAAACAAAGGGCCACAGCGAGGGCTTTACAATCAGGCGAATCATCCGCGGAGGGTGTAGAAGTTTGGCTGGTTTCTGATAACATTCCTGATGGTGTCCAATGATATTACTGCAATCATTACTCCTGTTTGACATCTGCAAACAGAGTGTTTCCAACACAAAAAATCCTCACTTGTCTAAAGCCTTACAATATGTCAACTTTACTGCTTTTCAACAGCATATAAAGACTGACTTCTCAATGTATTAATGTCGCAAAATTAATTATTTACTGGGTTCTGCTGACACGCCATTTCTCAGAGTTGTACACTTGAGACTTATGACTTGGCCTTGAGTCAGACTAAAGGCATAATTTCGGTTTATTACGACCCTGGATTGGATTTTCATAGCTTTGGTGACGATTTTAATGGTTTTGATGTCATTGTGCTGATGAAAATAATTGTTGTGAGAGGTTGTAAACAACAATTTGGAGACTTAATTTGGAGATATATGGAAAATAAGTAACAATGGCAAGTATACATGTATGGGCTGTCTGGCTACTTCTGTAGTTTATCACAAAGGCACTAGACCATTGTTTCTTCCATGACAAAATGAATAAATGTCTGACAGACTAGACTTACTTTATACCAGTACAGGTACTGAGACTGACGTCCGAGTTGACATGTCCCTCCACCTCACCGTGGTAGTAGCAGTTTGCCTGAAGGAGCACAAACAAAACGTTTTTCAGTATTTAAAACTCAGGACAAAGGGATGGGACCACCAGTGTGGCACGAAACATGTCACAGCTGTACCCCCTGATCACCGTGAAATATGACCAGATTGACTCTTTTGTTGCTAGAAAGCAGCGATTCACTCTCCAACAGGCTGATGATAGTTGAAATCTGTGCAGCGTATCATATTTCCCAGCACAATCTTTGCATACGGCTGCATTCCCAGGTACCAGCTTTCAGGGACCACCTGTCAAGCTGCAGAAGGGAGTAACAAAAGTGAAGAAAGCCCATGTTTATTGAACCAGGCCTGGTAGCGAGAGGGTGGGGAGGAAGCGTCTGGTTTAGAGTGAAAACAGCCTTCAGTTACAAGGCCTCGCTCAGGTGAGGTCTAACCAACCCTACTGCCACCCTGTTCTGGAAAACAAGGAAATGAGTTTTACACCCCTCTAAATATAGAGTGCAGGCAGTACATTTAAATGTCCGGCCCAATGCAAGGTGGCTAACCTCGAGAAACTGCTTGTTTCACATGTTCAGAGTCTAAATGAGTTTCTGGTTTTAAAGAGGATCCTTTCCTATTTTTGCGTTACAGCACTTTTTCACAGTGATTCTAAAATTAGACCAAAATAATCAAATTAAAGTGTTCTCACTATAAACAGCATTGATAGTGCCTTTATTGAAGCTGAATCTTTAAGAAAGCCACACACTTAACAGTCCAGAGATTGATTTCCTGGACCTAAACACTTTGGATTGCCAGAAACATGAACCCAAAGGAATGCTAATGTTGCTTAATGTCTGCTAGATACTTTGTTTGTTAAGATTGTGCATTTGCATTAACAACTTTCTACAGTGATAACATGTCAATGGTGTTTTTACAACAAAAAATAAACATTAATACTGCTTTGAGAAATTTGGACATATTCAAAGAACTTAAACATACATTTTGTTGCACAACTAACTGTGTTAAAATACTACAAATAAAAGCCAATTGGACTGGAAAGACTTTATATCACTAAATAATCCATGCAGCACTAACATTTATTCAAACATATTTGGCTATACACTTAATTGTCATATAAACATGATTTTTTTTAGGGACAGGTTGAAAAATGGATTTAGCTATCAAAACAAAAACCTACCGCCCAAAGGACAATATCTTATTTAGAGGACGTTGAATAAACAGACCCAAAGCCTTGAGAGCTTTGTCTGTTTGGCCACTTTCCATATATTTACCTGGAGGTGCACTGAAAGAGAATCATCCATTACAGCAAGGTAAAAAGGCAAAGAAAGGACAGCCCAATACATGAATTATGACATTTTAGTGTAGCAAGGAGGAGCAGGGCTGGATTTAGTGTGCCAAGTTAATGCTACCACCTCATGTTTCTTTGATGAGATCATGACAGTGATGCATCGATATGAAAGATATGAATAGACTTTTTGTTTCGGCAGAAATAAATGAGAAAGGAAAGTGCTTACGCCTTCATATCTGGAATAAGAAAGATTAATAACTAATACCCAGATTATTGTAGGAGGCAAGGTCGGGTGTGAACATCACATTGTTTATCATACTGCATTTATTATTCTAAGTTAACGCTCTAAGAACCATGCTAGTGATTCATATCCCCAGTAGTGTTTGTTACAGCACTCGTTTATTGCATTGTGTGTGGACTTTAGTGAGAAAGGGAGAGGACGAAAACAGGAACCGAGGGAGGGCTGACTCACACTGAAGTCAACCCCAACAGTACCTTACCTTTGACACACTACTGAACCCTCCAGATACTTGCCCAGATCACTATATCAGTCTCCTCCCTGCAGGCAGGATAAATAAATTAACTTTGGATCAGCCTCAAAAAGATCTGGCCGTTTCCATTTAAAAAGACCCTCCCAAGCTGTGGTCATGAGAGAGGAATGAGAGGAAGTACGAAGGTCAAAAGACGTCTGTTAGTTCCCAAGACACTCAGTAGGTAGATACTGGCAGCTAGCCTTCGGTGCGTCCATTCTGTTTTTAATCCACCCATCCATCAAATGCAGAACAGGTGCTCAGAAGATTATGGCTAGGAAATGAATTGATCCAAACGAGGCATAAATGACACTTGAGGATATGCTGCTTTCCTTTGTTTTACATCGTTACTTCATCATTTGGATAGTTTGGGCTTTTTATCCACGAAAAAAACAATCAATATAAAGGCAAAATCTTGGGCTATAGAGTGGTGCAGTGATGGCCCATTTTTGTTAGGCCGACCCGGAAGTAAGCTGCACATGGGTTCCCTCGACAAAAAAGCAATGGGATTTCTCCATAGGATTTTGGAATATTGTACAAAATTAAATCTGTGGAACACGAACCTTTTTGATAAATGCACGTTTTGTTCAGCCGGATAATATCCACATGTCTACCCTACTTTTATAATTTTCGAATCATAAATCTAATCGCCGTAATGACGAGTTCGGCGTAATGACGTACAACGTCATCGACAACTTCTGTAGTCCTATTCAGCCACTTGTTAACAACCATCGTTTTTCAGACACGTAAACTCTTAAAAAATCTCCAGTGGGGTCACTGCTGATGTATTTAATGTCGTAGAACAACACGTGGTCCGTCTCTTAAATTTGTGTCATCACTTCCGGGTTTTAGGACTCGTTCCTGCACCACTCTATTGGACATGGTGATAACATTTTTCACTAACACCAAGTATTTGAAGGACTTAGTGATTAATCTATCTTGATAATGAAGCCCTACACCAATTAGTCCATCCAACCGCTCATTGATGCCATGTGCCAGCTATTGCCTCTCAGTGTCTCCTAAAGTTGACCCGCCTCAACTCTTTCTTTGTCTTTGTCCTTTGGTAACGCGGTAATTCTGATGAGTGACAGAGCCGCTGATGGCACCAGCTCTGGTCTCATTGCAGTCTCAAGAGGAAAGAATTGTTCCTTTCACTATGTGGGCTGGCTATTATTGAATTATATTAATCTCCCCTTTTATGAATTTTCAGCATAAGTAGGCCAGGCATTTTGTACACAGACCTCGCAGGATGTCTATTAATATGCTTTCTGGAGATCTGAACAAAAAATTGACGCTTAATTGCTTTCCAAACAGCAGATGATCAAATCACTGAAATCAGGCAAGCAGGTGGAAGCTTTGAGGCGTAGAAAGTGTTCCACATGGTGCTGCCAAATCATTCTCATTCATTACAGAGTGCTCTACACATAGTTTCCTAATAGTCTCGCTGTTCTCTAACCTGGGAAATGCATGGAACATTTATGGATGCATGAAATGTGTTTTCAAAGACCCATTGTATTTGAAAGCCGAACAGATGAGCTATATTTATTCCTAGCAAATCACAGGAAATTAAGACCAAAACTCTTGTATGGTTGGAGAAATAGGATATAAATTAAGTAAAATATATAATTAATTATCTCATAAACTGCTCAAAAGAGAATATATTTGAAAATTATACATTAGAAAATCTGACGTTGCACCCTGAAAACTATTTTATTCTCTTATCTCAGTTTTACAAGCACGAGTCTTATGACGCAATGATGGGTGATGAATATTTTACAGTAAGTGTGACTTCTGAAGAGCACTTAGATGTTCACTAGTTTAATATATCCGTGCAGAGCTGCGTTACAAAGCATTTTTTGAGATGGTTTGAAGTCCATCCATTATAAAACACATGAGCCGCTTCCTAAATCGGAGTTGGCTCTCTGACCTCTGTTCGCCTTTTATTCCATCAAATATGAATATACTTCCTCATACGCAAGAAGACCCAATTCCTGGCGGTTTAAAAGTGGGTCCAACTGCGGTATCAATGTTTTATTACTTCCTTGCTGACCTTAACAAAAGCACAATGGAGCAGAACCCGACAGGAAGTACGGGTCCACAGCAGCCCGATATCCATAGGAGCTGCTGGGTGGGTAGTGAAGAGAAGTGTCAGCTTCGATAAAGAAACAGAAAATAAAAGGTTCTTAACATACCGTGAAGTTGTCCGAGCCGGTGACTGCAATGCCGTCTTCTAGGTAATGGGTTTCTGTATAGTTACTTGAAAACAGCCCCCTAGAAAGAATAAACAAAGAAAACAAACAGAAATGACCCTCTGGGGCTTTATCCTGAAAAATCAATCACAATGTCTTAGGCCAGACTTGCATGAAAAGTAAACAGTTTGATGTGATTTAAAATGTAACCCTGCTTTAGTATAGATCGAATTGAAGCACCTGTAGGCTACAAGAAAACAAATTAGATTTTTTTTTAAAGGCTGCTGTTACATTTTCTGTTTACTTTCACACCATATGCAAGCACCATAAAGAAGCATCCAATATCAATCCATAACTCATTCCATGTGATATGGTAGAACAGTTATTAGCTCACACATTACAGACAATGGCAAACAATGAGCAGATGGACATAATAGAGTTATCTGATGAAAGCAAGAAGGAGGAGATTATGTTGACAGGAAAGCAGTGAAGGAGTCATTTTTAGTTACAGTCGGGAATCAATAAGACTACGAAGTGACTCTCTGAGGTTACCAAGCGATCCATTTACAGTTTATATCTAGAAAGCTCAATACATCAACACAACGAAACTCTGCTGCGGGCAAACCTTCGCACTGCTCTCTCTTTCTTCCTGTTCACGGGTCACTACCATGTAGGCCAAGAAAGATTACAGCAATACCTTGCTAATGTGATACCTACTGCCTTCTCATTTGTCTTCATCAAAGCAAACTCAATTTTGTTATCTCTACTTCACAATTAAAGCTTTCCAAGGTTTTTACTGTGAAGCAAAGGCTCCCTGTAGTCTTAGTCAACATGATGTTAAAAGCATGTCTTCTGTACATGAAGAGATATGAAAAGAATAAATGCTACCAAGAGATACAAAATGGCATCAGTACTCTAACCAACTTTTAACTGTGGTCGTCCTGATCTTTGGAAAAGAAATTCTAGGAAAATAGGCCATTATGACATATGTGCTAATTCCTTCTAATGGCATTTTCATTCTGCAAGAAGATTTTTTTTAATAAAAACATCTTGAGATAAGGTCCCACTTACTTGTTGATTACAAGCTATAAATCACATCTAATGACCATCATAAGGGAGTTGCTAAGTTGTCACTGAGAAGGTTTAGTTGTTATTAATTGCACTGATAAAACAAATGAGTTGGACATTGTGTATATCATTTATTTGTCAAGCTGCTGTTTTCTACGGTCAATAATTAACCTTTCAATATTTTGTCCCAAAAGCAAATGCATTTACAACTATCTGACATTGCATTTCACAGAATGTTTTAATAGTTACTGATTTGTATCACTAAATCTGGTGTCCTCAAGAGCAGCAAACTACAAACCTTTCAGAGATCCTGAAGAGCTTTCAAGACTTTTTAGGTCATTTATCATTGACACTCAAAAGATTGATTTTGGTATACCACATAACCGCCAAACTGCGCTGAAATGTCACCTTAACGACAATGAACAATGTACAGCACATCTACAATGATGGCTGCCCTTTTTTTCACCTACAGTTGTTACCAAGAAAAAGCTATGTGGACCCCCTCCTGGGCTGATTATTGCAGCATTAGCATGTGTATTTGTGTTCATGATTTGTATACGTGAGGATGAGTGTCCATGTATTGTACATACAGCGAGTACATGTACAGTAATAAACCACAGGACACCAGCAGATGGTTGGCTGGTGCTAATCCACAGCAGAGG
Organism: Notothenia coriiceps; assembly: GCF_000735185.1. NCBI lineage: Eukaryota > Metazoa > Chordata > Actinopteri > Perciformes > Nototheniidae > Notothenia > Notothenia coriiceps. Next base: position 74,214 of record NW_011362467.1, read on the forward strand.
AACAAACCTCAGCATGCAGCTGGATTCTCTTACTGACCTCACCGCTGACAACCCAGCTGGGAGTGTCAGCTGTAACAACCTGGGGAGGGGGGTTATTTTGTTTGGGAGCTGTCGGCATGAGATACAATACTTCCCCGCCCTCTAGAACAGAGCCAAAGAGCTGGTAATAATCATTGGATCAAAGCGAGGCCAAAGAGAAGAGAGCGCCAAATAAAATGATGTGTTTCTTCAGTCTTAATTAGGTCTGCACTCTCAGTTGGACAGTCAACCTCAACATCTGCCCACAAGACAGGACAGGACAATCCAGTGTGGTGATTGTGTTTGCTTCAGCCTGTAACACTCTGGGAGAGTCTGGGAATGAAACATGAAAACATGTTGCGGACACATGGAACCAAGAAACTTCACCTTAGTCCAACTGAATCCAACTGAAGTTATTGCACTGTTAGCAATGGTAGATGAAGGTTACTTATATTCCCTTTCTTCATTGTTACTTGCACGTTCTCCAATTTCCTGTAGACTTGGCCATCACTGACATCTCAGAAATAGGACTGAGTGGCATCATACAGATGACTGATCTAAATGTGAGGCCAGTGGTACTTAATGAGAGGTATCCCACTACCATTCTTTGGTTGGTAACCTCAGCCTAGCTGATCTTAACTAAGGTTAACTTAGAGCTAGCATTCTTTGGCTGATAACTCAAATGGAGAGTAGTTTCACAGCACGGGTTGTAATGGGTGCCAACATTCGACAGTTTCCTGGCAACAACGGTTAACCCCTGTGCGTAATGACTAAAGTATTTCCACCATCAATTACCTTGGAAGTGGTTTAAGAATACATGTTTAATGTTCAGTATGAACAGAAGGGAAAAGCTAATCCAATGTTATATGGGCACCTGGCTATTGCTTTGAGACAAACTGATCCCTGAACAGGCTAGAACATGATAAACTACACAAATTAGAGTTGCAATCTGCACTACAAACATGCAATACAGCACAGCACAGAGGTACCATTTACATAATGTAGACAAGGGTTGAAAGAAATGTACAGAAAACATTCTAATGCATGTAACCCAGCGGACAACACCTGTACGTTCATCTCATCCCATTGGGACGATGTACCAATACATCATGCTTCTAATTCCACAAACCACCCGTCCGAGTGACAGCAGCGGCTCAATGTTTATCAATCAGCCGGAAGTTAATGAGGCATGGAAGAAGGGAGGGGATGGGGGGTCTTGCCCCCCATTTACAGAGACTGCCAAGGCACAC
>NW_011362467.1:75514-76778 GCF_000735185.1 Notothenia coriiceps
TAGCATCAGGTAGGGACACCAAGAATCAACAAGAAGATACACCATTCCTGCTGTTACAGCCAAGGGACACCCATGGCCTTAAAGCTCTGACAGAGATATATCTGTTAACTCCTCCGCATTTGTACGACGGGTACAATACTGTATATATGATGTGTTTATGTATTGCCATTTCCTGGCTAAAAAAGCAGAAATATATTCTTGAATGAAAATATGTTGGATTTGAAGAAAGTGTCGGATTTGCCTGTCAGTAGATTGGACAAATGCAGACAGAAACACAATGAATACACTTCAAGCTAATCCTGAATGCCAGCTACTAAATGCCAATTCTGTTGATCAAATGTTTCTGTTGTATCTGTTCAACATTGTCAGCCTCTTCTGTCTGTCTTTGTATGTACCGGGAATTGCACAGTGTCTTATCTAAATGGAATATATTTTAAAATGTCAAAGCTTACTCTGCGAACACAATCCCTGTTGTGAACGTTCTTCTAATTCAGAAAATACAACCAAGCCAACCCCAGGAAACTTATCTCATTGGTGTTTTCTTAACACATTCCATCATTTTCCCCACATGTGGTCTTAATTGCAAGTGTTTGCTCTGCTTCTACGCGAGTAAAGCAAATGTTGCGGTGTGTGAGATATATTAATTGCAACAGGCTTGATGAATTAGAGTTGGTGCCTAATCAATCAAAGGCAAACAGGAGGTCTTATTTGTAGGTGAGTGCTGTGTACGACCTATAAAAAAGGTCCATTACAGCATATAAAGAGCTTTTATAAATGATATGCTAATGTGCAATGAGTTTCTATTGATTATGACATAATTGCACATCCAGTCTTTTTTGTATGTGGATCAGTTTTATTTGGCGGATTATAAAAAAACAAATTTTTCAGCCAGTAGTCACAAATGGGCTTTCAACTTCAAGCTCTGCAAGACTCCCCCGTTTCTCCACATGAAGTATCCAACCAGGCTAAAAGAATAATTGAGCATAGAAAGATAGTGTGAAGGATAGTGTTTAAATGTTCTTTGACAACAATGTGAAGTATTTTATAAAGAATATCACTTCCTTTAAAGGTCACCTATTATGCAAAATCGAGTTTCAGGAAAAAAGATTCGCTCACTTTTTGTCCTGATCCATTTATATAAAAAACTGCCTGAAAATGAGCTGATCGGATTTTGCCTACTTTATGATGTCATGACGATTTTTTGGCTTGTGTAACCCTTAGCCAATAACAAACCAAGGTAAGCCCCCCCCCCCGCCCACCTTAT
>NW_011362467.1:76807-95952 GCF_000735185.1 Notothenia coriiceps
ACCTTATCACCTGAATCTCCTCCTAATATATTGATGAAAAACAGTATAATAGCGAGCCTTTAAGATAAAGTGAATATCCTAATTTACTTGCTCTGACAGAACTTAGACACCAGCCTCACTGTTGGAATCTAAGCTGTATCAATGTGCAGCGATTTCCCAGTCTAGGTTTGGATATGTCTCGTTAAACTCAGACGACCTAATCAGGGACTTCTGGACAAATCTAACTATGATAAATGAGAAACTAAGCATTAGGCCTCTGTAGAGCAAGGCGCTCTCTAGCACTTGTAAGCCCTGCGCTGTAACGGAAACTTATTTAGAACAGATGTAAATATAAACATTTAGAGCAGACGAAATCACCATCAAAGAAAGACGTTTTCTCGTAAAACCTAATCTAGGAGCTCCAATTAGTACATTACATTTCAGCGTAGAGACCCGTGAGGCAATGTGGTAATAATAATGTCGCTTTCCTTTTATGTGGCAAGTTGCAAGAAACCAGCTCTGTGTGGAAAAAGTGGGATCATGTGCATGAAAACCTACAACGGTGCAAACCCCCCCCGAGCGAAAAAAATGAGTTGTCTCAGTGTTAGTAACATTCTTTTTCCAGGCGCGAGGGAAGAGGGCCAGTCTTCCTGGCTGTGATCTGTCTGACATCAGGCAGTGTTGCAGGCCAGTGCCAAGTAGAGCAGGGAAGCAGAATTCCCCCTGCTTACCCTGAGCTCAATGCAACTCCCAGTCTTCACCAAGCATGTCATGAACAGAGCTGTTACAGCCTGCCAGCCAATGATTTCTGCTCAGGCAGGGGGGAGGAAGGGGGGGGGGAAGCAAAAAAAGTCAAGGCAGATGGTTTTGACTTTATAAGCTGTCACGTTCGGTAGAAAGCTAACATGCGGCTCCTCAAGCTACGTCCAACGCGACAAGGTAGAAACACCTGTCAAGAAAGCCAACTGTGTTGAAAATGGAAAAAATGAAAGCGTCTTATATTTTTGCATCGCTCTTTCGACTTACTCATGACGGCCTCATTATGACTCTTTACACTGCTGTGGCTTCCCGGGGTGGTTAATTGTGCAGCGAGATGGTCAAACACAATAGCCATTAGTAGCAGTGGCACGCAATTATCGCAGTTACTGTCACCGCAAGATTGATGTGGTGAAGGCATGCCCCGTGAAATCAATAAAGTGTCATCTCAGTACAATGTCTGCCTGATGGATGACTCCACAGGATCCCAATTACAGAGACTGGGTGATGAATACCGGTCCCCGACAATGGATAAGATGATGGGAATTAGGACAGAAGTGCAACACTAATCTTTGATAAAGTTTCAAGATAATGATGCTGTGTATACTGAGATGACTTTTTAAGAAGAAAAGGTGAAAGTGGAGCGATACTGTCATACCACTACAAAAGCGCATGAGGTCAGAGTAGATGGTGCAACCACAACCACAATGTTAACCTAGCAGATTGACTTGCTTTACCCTAATGAGAACAAGCAAAACACCAAAGACCAGAAAAAGCTCATTAATTGTTTTGAATGTGGTCACAAGGCTCATTTATGTGAGGCATGCACACGTGTCGTTTATGAATGGGGACTTGTGTTCTCTCAGTTGCATCCTGTGTCACACGGAGCACACATGTTGCTGCCTCGCCACATTATGGAAACACTTTGTCTATTGCTGAATCACACTTCAGCGTGGAGAGATACATAGTCCAGCAACTCCAAACTGACAGTCATGACTTCATTAAAGAACAAATGGCCATGTTTGTGTAACTTCTCACAAGTTGCTGGTTTTACAACTTATCTGTGCTATGGGCGTATTACAAGAGTTACACTAGCATAACTACAACCAGTCTCAAACAGGATCACTACAGGAAAAGTGCAACCCGAGTCAGATGTCTTTCCACAGAATTGTTCCCCTCTTTTGTTTCTTCGCCTGTTGTCACTTTCCAACTGTGACATCAAGTTACATCTGGCTATAATGTGTGTGGCTTACACCACAGTGTTTGTCACCCAAAGGCATGCTGGCACATGCCACATGTGATGAATAGTGTATGTGAGGAACTAGCAAACCATAACGTGCTCATATTGGGTTTACAGCAGGGCAAGTCTCTTTCCTTTCTTCTAAAAAGACATCAATATCACTTTATTGCTCATGTTGTCACAATCCCCAAGGGCAAGGGAAAGGTAATCACTGTGACTAATCAAAGGCAGTTGATAGGCACAGTGTGACATCTAAATGCTCCAGGTCAAGTGGAATACAAACCAACAAAATATGCCTTACGCTTGCAATTAGACAACTGATACTAATTATATCTAAATTGTAGAAAAACAAATAAAAACTGATATATTTTGGCGGTTTGTCCCAGGTGGATGTCTTTTTTTTAACTGCACGGGCCAGTGACATTGTTATCTGAGACTAATTATGCCGGGTGCCAAGACAGCAGTCTCTCAAATGGCCTTTGTTGCTGTGGATCACTGGAGGGGAGATCCTTCATCCTCTTTTCTACTCCTATCTGCCCCGGGGCCTCGGCTCCTCTGCCTTCCCCTCTGGGTGAGCTACGGTTGTGTTTCAGCTCGCGGGTGTGTGGGAGAGAGGGAAACAGAGAGTGTGTCCCTGCTTGCGTGCAGCAATCTTCGAATGCTCTGGTAGCCCAACTTGATTTATGCGCGACTGTGTGGGAGCATGTGTCTGTGCTTATACACATGCAGGCATCGCTGCATGTGCTGTTTCCACAATGAGGATTGTGTGTGTGCTCCACACACATCGGGCTCATGGCTTATAGATCATGCAGCACATTATTTTCTTTCAACACTATCAGCAAACCACAACACTCTCTGCCTGGTTTCCTAAACTACTTATTCAACACTCCTGCACTGGAAAATCAGGATGGCTTTTAGAACTGTAATGTTTTCTTGAATTATTTTGCAAACTCTGAATAAGATAATGTTAAAAGCCAAGTTTACCCATTTAAAAACCGTAAACAGTTTTCACCGGAACTACTTCCTACCAAAGAAGCAGTCCCTTGAACATCTTTTGATGGGGAGGTCTTTGAGGAATGAGGACAGTTTCTAGAAAGAAATGCGGAATTTCTCCCAGACAACATTATAGGCACCATAAACCTCCATTGCATTGGGGTGGAGGCAAGAATCCTAGCTATAGATACCTCTTTTTGATATTCATGTCTTTCAGCTTGAAGACAAATCACAACATTTGAGGCTTCAAAGCGTTGAATTGCTTCACATCTTCTCTGTGTGTTTTCTACATCTGTTTTTAAGATGTTTGTTATGGCTGAGAACTGGGATGATGTACTGAGGGAGGGTGAATGCAAAGTCATTTTCTGGACGGGTCATGCTCAAACAACAGCTTTGAGCTTTCCCATTAATTTGAATGGTTTGCGAAAACCTGGCCCCAGGCCCGAAGCTCCTGCATCTATATTCATTGCAACATTGTGCTTGAACTAATGAGCAGCTAGGGAACTTCAAACAATCAAGCCTATCATTCTTTTCACAAGGTAAATGCACATGCAAAAAAAATGCAATTCAATTAATTAAATCTTTCTGTTCTCGTGCGCCCTCCCCCCTTCTACCCTGCCCTTCTCCCTTGTCTTGCATGCCTTCAGGGAAATCAAACAATTAAGGGATGAATACAAATGCATTCTCCCTCTCTTCATGTCTTTCACCCCTCCGATTATGTCAGTGAGGGAGATGTCCTACCTCTTTCTAGTTAAGTCATCTTTTTATGCATTAGGTGGGATTGGTTATGCACCCTGACCCTGTATTATTTTTAGTAGATGATTGACAGGAAAATAAGGCTACAAGATTAGAGTTGAAGGAGACAGAATAAACTAAATAATATAACTTTAGCATAACATGCAAGGTCAGAATCCTAATGCATCTAAAACAAGTGCGGTTGGTTCTCAGACAAGAAATTAAATGTCCAATTGAATAATCAATACGTTTCTCAACCCTTGAGCACTCAAAGCAATCATAAATCTCTACCAGCTTTCATTAAAACCATTTTCTGCAGTGAATGCTGATAGAATATTCTGTTATCTCATGCGTCTTTGAATCAGCTCTCCACATCTCTTTCACGCAGTTTCTAAAGCTGGTGATTGATCTCCCAATAATGCACAAAAAGCTAATTGATCATCCACGGTCCAAAGATCTCTGAAAGGAATATGGCACTTGGTGTTGAGCTGATGCACACAGGAAGTGGAAGATTATTGGCTTTTTTTAAGATGTTGTTGGTAAACATGACATCATACATCAGAGCGTGCATATGGAGCTTACAGCTGGGACTTGTTTATGTTTGCACCATCGATGACCCGTCGAGCATGTATTCACATTCATTTTCATCTGCATTGTGAATATTGATTGACAGACAGTCAATGCCAGTATATTAGAAATTCTGAGGTAAGTCATTCACAATCCCTGAACACTTTCAGAATATCCTTACAATACACCAAGAGAGACTTAAAACATTTTCAATTATTTGTATATTTCATATTTTATTTATTCAGTTAACTATTCAATTGTATTTTGAGTCAATTTGACTTCCCAACATGAAGGTCTGAATGTTGAATGCCTTTCTCCCCACTGCTCCTATAAAACTATATCTACTGAATAATTCATTTTCTTGTTTATTTAAAAGCTAATTTAAATATATTGAGTCCCAAAATACTGGAATCAGCCAATTATATACTTATTTTATATATACACTTATTTTTACTACTAAAAGGTAGCTGGGGTCTCGAACATAACCATGTCCCATTGTCTCTAGGACATCTACTCATTGCTGAATTTGTGACATTGTAACATACTGTATGTTGTTTGTTTATTCAAAAAACTGAATTGTAAAAATGATAATCTGTAATTTTATGGAGGAGTATGTGTGGGACTGTTTCTTAACTGGGTGCATTGACTTGTTTGTTAACCCTAACGACTGGTTGCCTGGAAACCTTATGGTGAGGACAGAACGCCTCCATCTTTACAGTATGTTGAACTAATAAATGATTAATGCTGATCTTCTCAACTAACGCTTGTCAATAAATGAAATAGATTTATCACAAAAATGTGGAAAAATGTTTCTTTACTTTTACTCATGTCTTTAACCCGTAACTTGCAATGTAAATATAAAGAACGTGATCTCAGTTGACAACTGGGTCGACTCCAGCCAACTGAATATATGCCTTTTACGCCTTATCTTTTAAGAGGGAAAACATATCGTTTTTCTCTCAGCTCGTGTGTCAACAAATGCAGTTTCCTGCTTAACCCTCTGTGAATTTACAACCTGCCTGTGACCCCCTCTCTCGGGAACTCAGTTGATGATTTTAAGGCATCTATGTCATGGACCTCGATTCCATGGGGTCCCTGCACCCCGAAGCACTCCACAGCCTCTTCATCAAACCCTGGCAGCTCCTATTGATGTTGGCAGCTCACTCCTGTCCCCAGCGCTGGAGGGATTAGGTGAGAGTGAGCAAGAAGAAGAAGAAATACGCAGGGCCAACCAAAAGGAGACCATGCGGTGTCTAATACCTCAAAATGGAGTTATTATTTGTTGCTGATGGCAAGAGAATATGCAAGGAGGGAGAGATATGGAGGCAGGTGGAGAGAATTGGGTGAGGACTGCCTTCACACCTCATCTGACAAAGCAAAAACAGCAGAAACCTCCAATCCAGTGATCACACATCCTCCCCCTGCCCCCGTCTACTCCCTGTGTGTCTATCTCTCAGCACTGTGGGGCCTCACACACATATCCTTAATGACAAATGGGATGGTAAAGGAAAAGCATCTGCTTTCTGCTTGACACTTTCTAGGGAAGACTAGGGAAGACTAGGGAAAACCCTGTGCTCCAGATCCCTGACTTTCTACGCACCATTTATTTTAATCACAAAGTTAAATGTAGTGATGAAAGAGGATTCTGACCTATAAGTCCTTCCTAGGTTTCCCCCTTTGAGTCGAATGCGGTTTGATTTTTAAAAAAAAATCAGAAGCAGAAACATAAGAAAAAGAAAGATGTTCTTTGAAAGAGATGCTACATTTGAGGGCAAGAAGGGAGGGAAACTGCTGCTGGAACTTGTTGCTGTGCTGGTCAACTGTAGCGGATGCTGTTGTTGCTTTCCATCCAGCAATCATTTTTCACAAGGACACTGCTCTGTGTGAGCATGGACAGGGTATATGCAAGAATCCTGAAGTCAAATGTAATACCTTTTAAGACCTTTTTTAAAGACCCTTTCCATACATTTTAAGACCTCATCGCCACTTGGAGTGTTAACCGGTTACATTGGCGACACACTTTACCCCACATTTATTATATACAGTATTGATTGTCCTTCCTCCGTATTTTCCAACCATTTGGACGCAAACTTGCATTTCCCCATAACGATGTTGTTTAACAACCGGCGTAGACGGACCGCTATCAAGCAGTGAGCGCGCGATGTCCTGTTCAGATGACGTCAAATCCAACGGGATGCCATAAATAAACTACACAGAATCACACTACACACCTACGCAATGATTACATTTAGGCAAACTGTAGAATACAACCTCTTTGGACAATTTATATACTTATTGAAAACAAGCTACAACATGTAAGACCTTGGAAATTGACATTTAATACTTTTTCTTAATTTTCACTAAATTGATTTATCAACTTTTAATACTTTTTAAGACCCCACGGACACCCTGATGTAGGACAACAGAAGGGGAAAAACTCCGACATCAGCTGAAAGAAACAGGCTTCCTTCAGCCCAGATTTGACCGTCTGACTGATGACCACGCATGGCTTCTTTGCTCAGTCAGTGACCCGCACACGCAGGGAGTGCTGGTCATAGGAAGGTCATTGGACTGTGAGAACGGACAGAACAGGATGGAGGACAAGTAGAGCGAACACTTCCTCCAGGCTTAACTCACACTGTAGCTCCGGCAGATCTATTTGTCTGTCTGTCAAAAAAGGGAGGAGGGAAGCCAGGACTGTGAGCCTGGACTGATTATCTGTATGGTCAGCGGACACAGAGGTCAAAAACTTTGTCTGCTTTTGTTTATTCCCTTTGGCACCCTAAAGCCTTGAGAAAATTAGATTTCACTACAATTTATGGAGGCCGTTTGCTTAAATAGGTGAAAGGGAGAGAGCCAGAGAACAAGACAGAAAGACAAACAGTTCAATGGAAAGGAAGATAGATGGCCTTGGCTGACGGATGGTAAAACCAACTTTTGTTCTCCAAAATCCTCAAGAACATCTTATATAGACACATTTTCTGGCAGTTCATATTCAAATAATTCCATCTTACATTTCTGCTACAGCTAATTAAATGGAAAAACTATGTATTATCCTTGTGGTTATTCAAGTCAAACATAAAAGGACAGGAGTGTTTGTTTAAGCTCTACTTTCATTGCTGCATTACATGAGCTCCAAAAGGTACATTTTTCTTCTGCTTGCTTATTCCCCCCATGTTCAAATACAAAGGATTTTAACATTATTGCAGGCTTTTCGGAAAGAACATCAGAAGACATTATGGTTACAAGTTCCTTGTCTCCAAGTTTGATAATTGCTGCCATATTTTAAAAGGGAAATTCGCTGCACATTAAAAGTTGTGGTTCTTTGTTGATTTGTCTTTTTCATTTCAACACCTTAGTGCTTACAAACAAAGAAATGAACAAGAGGAAGCACAGTAACATTTTGTTCATTTGTTCAGCAGATGACAATGTAATGAATAAAAAGGCAAATCTTCTGAATGTGTTTGGGAATATTCAGTATTTACACAAATTGTGTTGGCGACATCGGGGACTTTTTATTGTAGTAATGAAAAATGTAATTGTCAGAAGGGACTTACCGATGACATATGCAATGTTGTGACAATGTGAAATGATTCCAATATGTTGTATTCATAATAAAACAAATTATATTAGTGTTTGGAGAGAGACACGTAACAAAATGTAATTCCATTAACTTTGTTTGCCGTTCAGTATTGCCACAAACTGTGGGGCAATCTAAACAGTACTTCTGTGTGATAGAGTGAAGTGAAAAGCATGCATGGATAAAACATGAGGTTGGCTCTTATTCAAGGATTATTTCTTAACACATTCACAAGACGGATGGAGAGTTGGAAAGAATACGTGCTTCAATTTATCAGCCGTCTGGAAAATGTTGAAAAGTTGTGCAATAAATGCTCTTGTGGATAAAGCCTTACATTATGCTCGAACAAATGTTACCAAGAAGTTACATAAAGGTCTGAAAATGAAACGCTAGTGTACTTTCAAAACCCTCTCTGTTCATAACTTTGAATGTCATCTCATTTTAAAAGACACATTTAGACTGCTGTTTAAAATGACAGACTGGCATATACAGGCAAAATTAAATGGGTTATTGTTCACTTTGAATTGTTGCAAAATGCATCAAAGTGCACTTAAAAGATGACTCATACAAAACACAAGGAATTCAACAGGGTGACTTGTTTCTGTCCATTAGTAAAACCCACTCCCACTCCTCATCAGCTTTCATCAGGGTGCCTGTGTTTTATTTATTTTTCTTTATGCAAAAATAATAATCTTGGCTATTGATATATAGGTTACCCATTATTAAATGGTCTTGGAATTCTAAGGCGTCATTTATCTGTTTGAGTTTCATCATTATATTGCCATAACAATTGAAGTTAGGACATGGTCAAAGCCATGTTTACTCAACGACTCCAAAATTCCAAAACCACCCCATGTCTTCCTAAACGGATAAGATAGGATATCAGGCTTAAAGTTAGGCCCCTGATGAGTTAGCGAGACAGAAGTAATGAAACATTTACATTTTAAAATATAATGTTTTCTAATTTTAAATCCATGTACGTTGGACTTTAGCCTGGCAGCATTATACCTGTAATGCAAAAGGAGGACTTCTTTATCTCCAGGAACCGCCCTCAGCCCTGTGGTGAAGGTGAGTAGTGAGTGATGGCTCGTCCCCAAGAGAGAAAGTGCTGCTTACAGCAGGTTTAATTTGGCTGTGCTCTTTGTGCTGAAGGGAGGGAGGCCGAGGAATAGATCTACCAGCTGGAGTCCTGAGACCCCCGTGGTCCGTCTGGTAAAAGGCTCAGAGCGGAGAGGGAAAGACCCCTTTCACTGCACAGAATCTCTTTTTTACAAGCCATTGAGTCTGATACTCAATCTTCATTTTCATCAGCTTTATACTTTAAGTCTCTCAAATGATTGTGACTTGTTTGACCTTCACTGTGCAGAATTCTACAGAGGGCTGCTTTCATATTATCTGCTGAGGAGGATACGCTTCTCTTCGCTCACCTTGATCTGTGTTCAAGGCGTGTACAAATTATTTTGTGACATCATTAATTTCGGAGCAAATTCTGGCACAATCTGCAAGTTACAGAAGAGTGATGTGGAAACATGAATCTTCCTACGTGAGAATACTAAGAAAGTGGTTTTTGTAATGGAGTAGAACAATCTTATGTCCACATGTAATAAAGCATGTACAAGGGGAAACAAACAGCATTGAGGGGATACATTTTTTTTCAGTTTTCCTTTGTGATTGAAAGTGATATAAATAGGAAAATAACACCTCTTATATCAACAAATTGTAACATATGTAGAGCATAACAATTAAGGTAGGACTGGACAGCTTGACAGAGAGAAAGTGAGGTAAATGAGTTGTTTTACGATGTAGTAAGTTGGAAGGTTAGGTTGGGATGAAAGCTTGTGGACCAGTAAAAACTCATTTATACAGACACTCACAAAACAGAGCATTAAAAAGGACACATGAGTTCATGTGCATCTCACTCTTCTTCATCCTGAAAGACAAGAAAAAAGCTGTTCTAAGAGCTTTCCAGTGTTACTGTGTGCCTCCTAATTAATTAGGAACATGGCGAGTCCACCTTATTAATTACTGCTCTAAGCTTGAAAATAATTGGAGCTACAGAAAAGGCGATTCAAAAGAAGGAAGCTCCTTCCAAAAAAAAATCCTTTTTGAAGGAAGTACGGTAGTTAAAAGGCACAGGCTCTGGACAGAGACGAGCCCATTTCCATGGCTTGTCTTTGAAACTAATGAAACACGGTATATCATGGCATTGCAGCCGCAAGGGTAGCAAGGTACAAAGGATAGTGTTAACCTCAGTGCAGCATTCTATTGGAAGTAAGGGTTAGAACATATATGTGTGTGTGTGTGTGTGTGTGTGTGTGTGTATGTGTATGTGTGTGTGTGTGTGTGTGTGTGTGTGTGTGTGTGTGTGTGTGTGTGTGTGTGTGTGTGTGTGAATATGTTTGTCTGCAGAAGAGAGAGAATAAATGAGCATTGGTACAAGCACACCATAAAAGCAGGTTTTATGGGAGTATATCTGCTCATGTGGATGCTTAGGGATTAGACTGGGCTGTTTGTGCCCTCTCTAAAATGACCTTCCCTGTAATGTACAAATTCACACAAGCTAATGAGTCATTCGCCCACTATCTAACTGTCCATGCGTCACTATGGACAGTCATTTTGGCTAATGGATCAGAGAACAAGTTAATTTCGCACATTGACGGTGGATACAGATGTAAGCTTCAGATAAGATAACCAGGAGCAAGGCTCCGACATAATGTCATGTCCACAGTGATAACAGGAGAACAGCAGGAAGAGCACATACAGTATCTCAAGCTTCAAAGCACTAGTGTATGGAGACTCCAGATTCCCAGTTTCATCGTCAGTTCCCCTTCCTATCCTCTCTCCTATCTCATGTAGTGCTCTTCTTTAAACCCATGTTCATGTGGAGGTGGGGATACAAGGCTAACCAGTAATTATGGGCTAGCTTTAGTAACTATGGGAACAAAGAGTTATTCTTATCCAGTTGATCGTCGATAATTGGAGACTAGTGTTGCTAAAGAAAAAATAAATGTATTGGGTTAAATATATGTGTTAATCCCATTAAAAATGCATAAATTCAAAATGAAATGTCTAACTATGCAATGCTTTGTACTTTGTTATGTTGGAAACACTGGGATATCAATGTAATAATGATTGCAATTTATTTTCAATAACCTAGGAACACGATCCAGTTAAGGGGCAGGATCTAACAAAGGACGACCAGGACTATAAGGAATTAATAATCAACTATCTTCAATTCAATGTTATTGTATGGGTTGAGAATCATGTCAATCAATACAAAGATCTATCTCTAGGGCACAAGGGTAAAGTCAAGAAATGAGCATGTTGAAGCAGTCAATAAAGACATTAAAATCTCTAATAAACACATTTGAGGCTGTTCAGTTTGAGTAAGCACTGAGGCCCGGGCTTGGGAAATGATTTTATACACTCCTCGTCTCACTTCTGGATTATTTGACAAGAGGAAGGATTCTATACACATGGGTCACACATTTGGTTTGCCGTTCCTTAAACAATCTGTGTGTGGCTCAGCAGTCCAAGACAATAACTCCACAAAAGGAGGTCACAAGAGAGATGACTTTTTTCCAGAAAGGGTTGGTCTTCAGCTCTCTGTTTGTCCAACTCCCCAGGAGAGACTGCTTCCTGCCTGTGTTTTCAGTGAGACATGAGGAAGTCTTCGTTGAGAGAAGCAACAAGTCAGAGACCAGCAGCTTGAGATATGGAGTTAAAAAACATCGCTAAAAACCCAATTCGCAAACTAGGACAAATTGAGTCTGGATCCCGCCCAGGCTGAATTGTATTATTCTTCCAAACACCAGAGAGATGGAAGACCAGGCCTTTCACTCAGGAAACATATCCTCTCCCTGCCCTCTGTCCAGGGGAAAGGCCAGATTAAAGTGTGCGCATCTGTCTGTTTGTCACACAGCACCACAGGCTCCAAAAGATGGATTGCCAAACCTCCAGGCCCCTTATGTTTCAGGCCAAACAACATGATGAGCAGGGAGAAACACCAAGAGCAGGCAAACGAGAACATCCTCATCCCAGCTGATGAGCCCCAGGCCTCCTCTCAGCGATCAAGCTGTCCATTAGAAAAAGGAAACACGCATGGACAGCATGCTGCCTGCTCAACTTGGGACTTGTCTTTGTTTGTCTGGAGGCCTCACATTTAAAGCCACAAAGCAGCAAGGGTTGCTTGAGCAGCTTGGCCAGAAATGGTTTCAAACCCAGTGGTTTAAGCTTAACAATTGTCCCCATAACTTTTATAGATGTGCACAGACTTCAGGGTTTCTCTCATGTATTCAGAGTCTTTTAATAAAGGAGAATAGGTAATAAAGAACAAAAGGTGCTCATTCACAAAGCAAATGCCAAGTGTAGATTCTGTTTATTCATCGACGGAAGTACATTGATCCGAGAAGATGAGATGCCGCCAGGGATCAGGGTGAAGGCAGCAGATGGGGCTTAGCTGATTGACAACCTTGAATTGTGCAAATCAAAGAGAGCATGAGCATTATTGGCGGGCTAACACGGCATTGAACTGGACTTACTTTACATGCAGGTTGTTTAAAGAACCACCTTAGGTTCACTTGGGGATTTGTAATTGCTTCTTTATATGGTATGCTAAAGAACTGGTTGCATTTTGATCACATTTCTAATCCTTGAAAAAACATCTTCCGACACAATTTCAGATTTCTTTTTTGGCATTGAACATTTATTGAAACTACTCATTAAAGAAGTGAAGTGCTGCAATATTAACATGCACTTCAGGGCTTTATTCAGAGTTTTCTGCATGATTGCTCCAAATCTAGACACAGAGGACTGCTGTAGCTAATGATCAGAAAAGACTAACAGAAATACTGGCAGTTAAAACCAATACTGTCTAGACTCTAGAGCGTATGCAACTTTCCTGCGGGGATTTTGTCAACTATTTCCCATGAGACCACACTTGATGATGAGGGTAACAATGAAAAAGTCTTATGAGTTTATATTTGAGCCGACTTCATTTATGCACACTGAAAATGTTTATCGATGCTGAAAGTCTAAAGCAATCGGAGGACAGAACTAATCAATATTCCTACTTGTATTTTTCAAAGTTAAAGAAAAAGGCATTACAAGAGTGCCTGGATTAAAATGGTAGCATTTCCGCACGGAGAAACCTTCGATTCAAGGCCGATATCTTTTGAACCATCACTTGGAGCTCCAGTTCGAACGGTTGACAAGTTACTCGAGGCAATGCGCACCCTTTCAATAACAGGATATTTTCAAAGGGCTAAGGAAATGTAGGGATATTTGAAACCTACTGTATAAATCCTGCTTACCCGGTCATTTCTGTTAAAGACAAACCACACACAGCTCCATATTGGCTCAGAAACACACCAGCTCTGTACTATCAAAAATCGTTTTCACCATGTTCCAGGCTTTCTAAATGTCTTCAGGGCCACTCACACTACACAGAGGAACTTCAGACCAGTGCTTTGTTAGAAACATACATATGAAAGAGATGACATTTTCCGATATAGACAAGGTAGAAGCTTCAATGTTGCCTGGGTTTTATCTTGACACATGCCACTTGAGAGTATGATGAATTGTCACTATATCATAAGGAGAAAGAATAAAGAATGTTTGCACGTTACAGTTATTGATATCTCGTGAATGGTCTGGTGTAATGTCACAGCCTCACATGGCGTTGGTCTCCATTTGATTTTCAAGTCTAGAATATCTGAATTCTTTGTAAGAATATGAAATAAACCGACTGATATTTGCTGTTGGTATTCACATCAAATGGGTATAAAAAGACACAGATGCTGCATAAAACCTTCCGTTCCATGTGTAGTTTATTGAGGACAAGTTGAATCCCCTAAAGCTATTGACTGAGCTTTATAAGGGAGGTTTGGTTTGTCGTGCCAACACTATTAAAACAGGGAACCAGCTGAAGGTTAAACATAAGACCTTCAAATGTCAAAGCTGTAACCTTCACAGTAAGTCAGTCACCGAGCCAAAACACTAATACAGAGGCTTGGGAGATGGATTTACTTTTTTATATTGTTTTTATCCTTCTTCATGTTATACATTGAGTTCACTGAGGATGATATTAGTTTTGCAATAAATAAGCAGAAACATAGAAAACGTAATAATTTGAAGCAGTTTGTGATAAATCTTCATGCACTTCAGCGGGCGACCTCTACTACTCTTCCCATTACACTGTAGGGTGATGTGAGTTCAAACACACACTGAGCATGTTCCTTTCTCCATAGAAATGATGGTGTTCAGCTGTGCAGCACACCACGCTCATGTTCGGTTGCCGGCGCTATTTATTAACAAAGACCAGAGAAAACAAAAAATAAATCCGGGGGTTTAAATCAAATCATTTTATTCTGGACCACTGTTTTTTTTCCCCCTCCTCTACTGATGCCAGCTGTGTTTGAACAACTGGATTTCATCGGCGGCATGCAGCCAATCTGCCAGCAAACCTCAGACTAAAAACCCTCACTTAATGTCAGCACAGTAGGTTCGGTTCTGGCTCTGGTGCTCTGATCCGCAGAGCCGTTCAAAAACACACATCCTCTTCAAATCCACTTCCTATTTACTGTTCTACTCGTCAAACATGCAAAAAGTACCGTCTCATTTCGTTTTTTGGAATAGGTTTTTTCGCAGAAGTGTGTGAAAATACACAGATTATGAAATAACAGCTCTTGTTATCCAGACTAGAAAGTGTAGAGTACATTTATATGAATTGAGGTTTGTTTCAGAAAAGGTTCTCCATCATGTTTAAGTTAAATCTACAGTAGATTTCACCTCTCTATCTTCTCTATTTGTTCCTCTTGGCTAGGGGTTTGAAAACAACTGTAGACGTTACCTTTAATGCTGCTGGACATCTATAACAGCTATAATATGAGGACCATGTGGGCAATGCGTGGGAATGCAAGGTGTTTTTCCACCCTGGCTGATCACAGGGGAAACGTTTGGTTCCCGTATGGAAATGAAATGTTTTCATGGCACGAGAATGTAATTCCATGCTATAAATGGGGCTGGTGAAAATGTGACAATCTGCAAGTCAGCTTTGCAAAATCCCCACCTGTGCAAAGTAGGAATGTTATTCAAATGAAAGCCTGAGCGTGATTTCCCCCCCGAAAAATATTTTCAAAGTAGGTAAGCCATAAAATTGCGGTCGCTGGTGTTGAAAGCTTTGTCCCACAGTCTGCAGGTGGAATTTACATATATTAAGTCTTGAAAACAACTGAGATTAATGGCTGACTGACATAAAATCCCATCCACCCTCTCTCTCTGTCTCTTTGCTTCCCTCTCCCTTTTCCTCTCTATCACACAGACAGCTCTGCTTGTTCCTGGTTGCTCATGTGTGGCAGCAGAGCTGGATGGAAAACATATTGCACCATCAATCACGTCCCATTCTTCTCAGCAACACATTCGACTCGGAGCTTGTCTCAGACCGAGGCCAAGTATGAGTTGTCTTGAGTAAAAATGCAAAGATGACACACATTCCTCCGAACAGATACAAAGCTCTGTCAGACTGCTCCTATTCCAATAACCTGATCTCTTTCAAATGATGTTCCCCTTACTTCCTGGTCCCTTGACTGACACTGTGTTGACAGTATCTTAATATACACAGAGAGGAGTGTGTGCCGCGTTCAAACAAAGCCTCCTTCTCCCCTGTGTTATGCCAACAGATCAAAAGAAAAAGATAGAGGGACAAGAAGGAGGAAGATGTCGGTTTTCATCAATGTCTTGCTGATGTATTCAGGAATCCCTGTCTTTCAAGTCTTTGTTTCAGAACAGCAAAAAGACCAACGCATGGAGAGCCATGCCCACAGTAGTAGTGCAGGAGAGAAGGCTTTCCTCTTTCTCTTTGCCTTGTTTTGTGCGACACACAACTTGGCAACAGCCCCAGTTGTAGCCCCTGGGCAGTGCATATGTCCCCCATTTGTACTCCAAAAAGCATTGACTTTCGAGTAAGGGCCAAGTATGAATGGAGGGAACACTTACTCGTTTTTCTCCAGCGCCAAGAGCAGCTGCTCACCTTCCGCTTCAATCAGGAGCTTCAGTGATGCGGGGTGACTCTGAAGAGGAAGCAGACAGGGGAGGGGATGAGAAAGATTGGTTACGGACTCAGGCAGACACTATTTTGGTTGATGGAAGATGGTTCTCTGGTAGCAAACATGGTTCAAATTTAAGAATATAAATTAAATGTGCGGCAAAACAGTTCTTAAAAAGCTTGATTACAACCCTACAAAGCCACCCAGCGCTGTAAGAAAAAACGCAAGAAGGCTGTTTTCAATTGAGTGGTCGATAATCATGTGAAGCGACTTTATATCTTGGAACAAGAGCTGAAAGGATTAGCGTTATGTTATTATTCCCTTTGACATTAATCCCACAGAAAGCCACGAGTCTTCGCACCCCTGAGTTACAACACTGAGAGCGACCGCGTGTCTCCGTTAGAGTCGCATGAAGTGGCACCAAGTCGTACATCACTACTGTCAGCCGCTGTGCACTCGCTCGCACGCACGCTCATATGTCATAACCTCTCGCCTGTTGTGTCTATCTCAGGCACAAAAACACACTGTCTCACACACCTTCTCTAGGGATCAGCAACAACACACACAAATATATTTCACACACATAGTTCAATCTGGGTCAACTGTGGCAGAGATCGCTGCTCTGGGTTAAGTCCTCCATCCGCCCCCGGGGAGGAGAATGTCGAGTGGATCATAAGAGGATATGGAAGCAGACAGAGGAGGTTTTAGGCAGTATCATTGCACAAGCCATGGGACCACACTTCCTGCTATTTTCAGGTCAGACAGCTCTCTCTATGAGGCACGCTTTGACCTCACACTGCGAATGTTTAGGACATTTATAACTTCAGGGAAACATACACAGCACACTGCATGTTTGGGCTTTTTATTAAGGGAGTAATATATTCAAACAAAACACTTCATTTCACCTTCATTATTTTCTTTAGTTCTCTGTTTTGCTTTGTTTTTAGGGTAATAACATCCCAGAGAAACCTTGTGGCGCCGTGCCTGTTTGGTTAAGCCAGAACAAATTAATTCACTAATGAATTGACTCAATAACACAACCTGGAAACTCGAGCTGTGTTTTCTAAGTCTGCCTGGCAGCCATGTATTTCATTTTTATAACGTCTTGGATTATAACACCAAACAGAGCCAGAGATCCCACATTTCAAACATTTCATTAATATTCCAGTGGGTTTGTGTTGTTTCCCGCCTTTTTTTAAATGGAGATATTGTGCAGCCATCTGTGCTTGAAATGTAATGAACACAGAGGCAATGACTGATATCTCTGGATGAATATATAAACCTTTAACTGCTGACACTTTCATTACATTCAGACTTAGATGCAGTTTGCAGTGTGATCATAATCTAAAATGAGTTGATTCAAGATGTATTACTTTAATTTGCATTTCAATCTAATGGCGCATTTCCACTACAGCGCGGAGCGCGGTTTAAGTGCCCGGCCCGTTTTTGGTTGCGTTTCCACTAGGCGTAGTTCCGGCTAACAGGTTGTGAAGAGGTTGATATTCTGACCTTATGGTGGCAGTAAATGCCATGAAAATTCATTTTGACTTGATGGCACTGAATCCAAGACAAAATCTTTAGAAATCAGAAGCAGGCGACAGTGAATGTATATGCTAAATGTCATGACATTGTGTCAAGAGAAGGACAGACAACTGGAAGTCTAACATATTTGAATCAACTGCTATTGTTCACCTGGATTGGGAGCTGGCTGGTGGGTTTCCATTCTTTTCCAACAAGCTGAAGAGGCACTGTAGTCCCATAGTGTTTCTGCTTTGCTGTTGGTCTGTGTTGAACAGTCGTTCTCAGAAGACTCCCTGTAAAAGAAAACATAAATACCACATGAGAATACACAGAAAACTTCCAAGTGTTCCTCATTAATTCCAAATACTCTCTGCATCTGTTAAAACATATTTGTGGACACAAACAATAGGAACATTTTCTAAACTGATTTTATACAAACAATACTGATAATGAGTTCCTCCCCCCTATTAAAGGCCTGAGCCTGGTGTCCATTACCAACATCAGAACACAACCTGACAGTTCAGCTGCCATGTAATATCAGTTAAACAAAATCACAGCACTTGTATTTGATGGCTTTTCTGAGTCACCGCACACAAATAATGCTTTTTCGGTTTTAACAACCAACAATTATCTCCGCTGAAAAATGCCATTGCCAATACGTCTTTCCTGGACATATGTTCAACTCCTTTTCATCGGATGTCGTCTCCCCTGCTATTAAGACATGAATACAATAATCAGCACTCTCAGACATCAAGCAATGAAAACCTGAGGCTGTCGGTGAAACTGTAACCACCCCCTTTTCTCTCTCAAGCTGCATGCATCTCCACAGTTCAGGAGTTTAGAGCGTGGAACTGTGGTTGCTGCTGCTGCTGCTGCTGCTGTGATAACTCCTAACACAGGGCTAGTGTCCAGGATGCAATGGATTGGACGTAGCTACAGTATGGGGGCGTTGTTCCCAGCATTCTTTTTATCTCCTCTCTCCATGTTCTGACAGGGTGTTAACTGAGCCTCCAAGTGGCTACAATTCCTGGAGCTCTGCAGTATTACTAGACATTTAAGACTATATATGTCCCTGAATCCAATACTGAATGCACAAGGGGTGCGGATATAAGTTGGAGAAACACATCCACTATCACGCCACTTATAACTGAGACAGAAGCTGCAACTGATACTAAACAGTAAATCATGAGCACACAGAGAGACTGAATGCAATAGTGAGCCACTGGAGGACATTGCTAATAGTGTTCCTGCAGTAATCATCTCCCCGCAGCAGGGAACCTATTTCCAAACTCGGGCCTCTTACTTAAACAGCAGGGGGTGGTTGCACTATTTGTTTCAGTGCAAACATCCTAAATCAAATGTTTGCTCATTTTCTTTTTTTGGTTTTCTTCCACTGATACTCCATCGAGCGTTTCCAAACAGCAGGGAAACAGATTTATTTGGAGGGTGATGTCACTGTTAGAAAGTTACGCGTGTGGTCTAGGCATGATTTATGGTATGTTTGGGTTTTATTTCTTAATTTTGAATCAAATTTCAAACACATATAAACGAAAAACACTCTCAAGGGAGCACAGATTTTTATTATTATTAGCAACAGATTGAAGTTTTTTTCCTTCATGGTTCACATCAATGCTGTCTCTCGATGATTCACCCAGCTAAATTGCTGAGTCTGCTTATTATCCGGCATTAAAAACCTGGGTCAGACACACCACACCCCCCCCCCCCCCCC
>NW_011362467.1:96313-127847 GCF_000735185.1 Notothenia coriiceps
CACACACACACACACACACACACACACACACACACACACACACACACACACGGAAGCATCCTACTCTCATTAGTCCTAGAAAACCACACCGTCTGGGGGAGGTAGGCATGCTGAGTAAGGAAACACATGACGACCTCTGTGAAAAGTACGGATGGATAAACAGAACAGACGAGGGGGGAATAGGGAGACGTTTTGACAGGGAAGGGTCAAAACCAAATTATGCTTATCCAATTCATGTGAAAACACACACTCACACAGATGGAACAGCCTTTTCTGTGG
Organism: Notothenia coriiceps; assembly: GCF_000735185.1. Taxonomy (NCBI): domain Eukaryota; kingdom Metazoa; phylum Chordata; class Actinopteri; order Perciformes; family Nototheniidae; genus Notothenia; species Notothenia coriiceps. The sequence goes on from NW_011362467.1 coordinate 96,593, forward strand.
TCCACAACTTTAAAGACGAGGTTCGCCATACAGCAGCTCCTTCCCTTACTTCAAAGTCCACAAGTGAATGGCCATTTTGTTAATGTGGTGTGCTATGAGGTTTAATTCCCGCTTATAAATGGCATTATATTAGTGGAAACAGTCTGGAGGCTCATTTTTTCCCCCCGTGCTCGGGAGAGACATTTGGTAAAGTTGGAGTGCAGCGTGGCTGTGGTGTGTAAATGGCTTTTGTTAGCTAGAATGTTATAAGAGCCACCCGAAGCATTAAGGGAGCGGTAAAAGTGGCACAAGAACCCAAAGCCTTATTTATACGTTCAATAAAGAAAAGTGTAAACAGAGGTCTTAATAAAGCTTCTGGCCACGATCAGCTCCCTTTATGCTCCAGCGTACACAAGGAGGGTTTGTGCCACTTATATTGCCTCCATAAAGTAAATGCTGGTGACGGAAATGTGATACAGACCCATGACTGTTTAGAGTAATTAATTAGTCTTTCCCCAGCAGTGTTGTTAAGAAGAAAATAACCAAATCTATTATGAACTCCATATTTACTGCCATTGTTTGGTTGTTTTCCCGGGGTATCATACTCAGAAAAAGCATGGATTAAGTGGTTTGCAGGTCAAAAGGCATGGGTTACATTTGATTTCAAGGTTCTTAAGGTCAGAGGGTCCCAACCTAGGGGTAGGGATATCCCAAGGGGTCGCAAGTAAATCAGTCTTTCTGCGTGATGATTGACAAGACCATTTAACACAAGATCAGGTTTATCTGATTTTTATATTTTTTCAACACCTCTTCATGGTGGAAAACGACTATCTCTCGAAGATTGCAGACCCCTGCCGAATGCTCCATCTCTCTAGGTTTTTGAAAGTGAAGAAATTGTGTATGATCCCCATGATTTGAATAAGCTCCAAATGTTATGGGTTCTTATTTGCCCCATGCTTCACTCTTCAACCAACTTTCATGGAAATGTGGCCAGCAGTTTAACCAAAAAAATAGATAAACAACCCAAACAAAAACATGATCCTCTTTGGTTGAGGTAATGAACCACATCCTCACAGCTCAAAGACATATGGAACTTGTGACTAGGGAGGCATTGCTTGTTAAAAAGTTAGTAACCTGCAGTCAAGGTCAGGGGTCAGTGGCCACTAAAGCTAAAGCATAATTGTAGGTCATCATCACCTGTTGCATAGAGCTGTAGGTTATGCAAAGATCAATACAGGAATTGGTTAAAGAGGCAAGGAGGGGCAAAATGATCAGGTCATTTGACAGAAAAATTAAGATTATAAGAACATCAAGGTAACACAAAGGTTAGGATATCAAGGCACACACAATGTACTGTTTTGGTTGTGAAGATTTGAAAACTCACTATTCTTTAGACATCAGAATATGATGAATATAATCAATTCACTTTTTAACCAAACAGCTGTCTGTTTCAACCTTGATATCTAGCTGTGTAGCCTGGTGTATTAAATCAGTGCTTGCTAGAGTAGATTACGGTTCCTGATGGTATTTCAAACTCAATCTTTACCTGGTTTTCTCAGCTCTTCAAAATTAATGCATTCTCCACAGCCTACATGGGAACACGTGACGTTCCTCAGTTATTTCTAAGATGTCAAGATGTCCTTTCTAACTGCCCTTTCCCATCTCAATCTGTTCCACCAAAACAAATCAACAACTGTTCTGCTTTATTAAACCCCAGAGCCTGCTTTCTCGCAACAAATTGTAACTCACTCCTTGACAGGCAACCATGAAATAATATATTCATAACAATCTCTGCTTTTCCAACACAAATGGCACACGGTTCTTTTCATCTTCACACTTGATGAGGCCGTGCCCCACACATGTGCACAGGTCCTTCTGAGATGGAATACAGCAGGCTACACACACGTACACACATCAATAAATAGCACTCCTAATCACAGTCACCCTTGCCTGATGGCTGGCGCAGGAACAGAACACAAGGACATACTCCAAAGTCACTTTGACAGCAATTTTTGCCGATTTTGAGAATATGTCAGAGAATGAAATAACAACGCCTTGGGACGTTTGAATGACACTCTCAGTAAACAAAATCCCCTGAATAGTAAGAGAAAAAGTGCAGAGGAGACACACTTGAGATGATCTCATCATTGTTTGACACGGCTGGACACTGTTTAGTTACGACTCAAAGCGCTAGAAGGAAATGGGCTTGAAATGCATGTGGAATTAATTATGGCAGAGCAATGAGTCAAACTAGCCTGTTTTAAGCAGAACTATGACACAAGAAAGACAACTAAGGTATTTGAAAACAACTCTTTCCCTGGTAACATATGGAAATATGTTTTGGATAAAGCAAATCTAATAAAATGATCACTTTTTCTACATTAGGAACATGTATCCGCTCCCATTTTCATCCAGATTTGGGGGATGTCTTTAATCAGAGCATTGACTGGATTGGGGACATGATCAAGGAAAGGCTCTGAGCCAAAAGTTGGTTCTGACGTCAGCCACAGGAGGAAACTTGGTTAATGTTTGTGGCTATTGCTCATTTAATAATGGGTGATTGACAGGCATACCACAAACTCAATCTATCCTCAATCAGAGTGGGCAAAATATGCTAATTCAAACCGAACGGTGATCGGGAACAGAATAATAAATGCTACATTGGGAGGACGCTTTTTAATTAATGACCTTGGGGACAAAAGCAATGAACTCTGATGTCTCTCCTTATCTCTTTCTCTCTTTCATCATCACAACTGGGACAAATCATTATTGTCATAATTGAAAATGTCAAAGAATTGAGATTCTGGTTCCAAGTGCCAAAGACTTCAAATTGAAAAGCTGTCCAAAACCCAAACATTTCAATTTCAATGTATTATTTTGGAAAGAATAGTCAGTACATGATTAGTTTTGTCAGAGTATTATTCATGAACAAGTCATTTTTAAGAAAGAATGCCCACATTATCATGAACCCGCTCAAAGCAGAACATCATCATAAAAAATAATGTCCTTGGGACTGTGGAGCACACAGATCAAGCAATTACAGACACCACCTGGGGCTCTGAGAACTTGTGAGGAACATTCCTTATTATTTTAAACATTTCTTAAGCTTTAAAATAGACCCTGAATGATTAAAAAAAGAAAAGCAGATAATTATCTCATTTCAGAAGCAGGACTTAATGTTCTGTTGATCACTTTAGTCAACTAATCTCCACCTTGCTCCTTGTTTTTGTTCTTGATGTTTCATGGGGATAATCGAGCAAAGGTGAAAAGTGCAAGGTAATCTTGGCTTGAGTCCACGGTAAACATCTAAGCCATTTGGGGAACATTATGTCAACACCCTGAGGGTTGCACTGGGAAACATAAAAACCTGTTGGTGACATCATGGTAATGGGTTTCTGCACAAACTGGAGAGAGGGTCTCCTTAAATCAAATCTTATAAGGTAGCAGTGTGTCAAAAATGACAGCAATGAGAGTTGTTAATGGTTGAATTTATAGGATTTCTTAGAACATATTGAGGGTCATAATCAAGCCATTTAACACTGGGCTCCCTCTACTGGTAAATAGCGCTTTGTGTGTTCTCTCTCTTCCTGGTTCTCTACCCCCACCTTGTACACTGAATTCATTTACTTTCACACTAGCATGATGTCAGCACATAATTACTTGATGGGCAATAGATGGTCCTGCAGCAAATTCCCCTTGGCTCAGCAGGAGGTTAATGTTGTCCGAGGAACCTGTGCCGTTACGCCCCCGGCGGGTGACACTGTTACGCTTCGCCCGCCGAGAGGGGCTATGCTTGCTGCCCAGCATGGAGCCTGTGTGCCTTAGCAACAAAGGTCAGAGTCACAGAGAGCTTCTGGAGCAGAGCCGCATGAAAGCTTGTTAATATTTACCCTAAGATGGGTTTCATTTACAGCGTCATGGGAAGCCAATGTCTGGCACACAATTAAACCACAAAAAATTGAAAAGAAAACAAACATTAGGCAACAGCAAAAAAGACAGAGAAAATGGGGTACATATCATCATAAAGTTGATTATCAAACAATTGTACAGTATGTGGAGGCAACCACCTCATTATGACAGTGGAGACAGTCTATTTAAAAGTCTCATAAGATAACAACAACAAAGATGGATATCATTCTGAAGCTGACACATGCGATTTTCGCCATTACTTGATCTTCAGATAGTTATGGCTAATTAAATTCCTATTCATTCAAGTCATACATTTAAATGAAATGTATATGTTTTTTAGACTGCTGGTCAGCTAAAAGTCTCTGGAAAAAAAAAACTTGTGCTCTGGATATTGCAATATAAAACAAGACTTGATATTTCCACTTGGTCTTTGAAAACCTGAACAATTTTAGCAATCTTGGACTGGTCATGTATATTACATTACATTACATGTCACTTGTTAGACGCTTTTATCCAAAGCGACGTACATATATTCAATACTGTGGACAATCCCCACAGGAACAATTTAGGGTGAAGTGTCTTGTCCAAGGACACAGCGGAATGTTGACTGCAGTGGGATTCGAACCAGTGCCCCCGTGATCCGAAAATCAGCGCACTGAGCCACAACCTCCCCGTATATGACCTTGAAACCTTTGTTTTCATGTAACTATTCTATGTGCGCTTACCGACTCACCTTAAAATACCTCACAGGTCTGCCTGTGGAACATAACTCAGACAGACAAAGCAAACGGTTGGAGCAGAGTTGTTGGACTAATGTGTTGGAATCCTACCCAGAAGAGAGGTAACCTGTCTTATCCCTGCTTTCTCTCTCATTAAAGAATATGATGAAATCAGGGCAGATGCTGTTTGCCAGGCTGAAAGATGGATGATGTGGAAAAGTGAAAGACAATGACTTGGCTTTCACGTGGAATCAAGTCAAACTGGGGAATGTTTCCCAGTGTCGTTCAGTATGATCATCTGGAATTGCAATTGATGCCTGTTTTTGATTCCTATTCACTGCTTTGGCAGGATTATAAAAATTAGATTTTCAAGTTGGAAAAACAAATAAATTAACAAGGACAACATGAGAAGCACAACCTTAGTTTCCTGTTAGTTAAAAAACAAAAAGGTTATATAAAACTACATGGATATTTATCAAATAAAAACAGGCAAAAAGGGGTAAATAGACAAAAAACACAAAATGTTTTAACTTTGCTTGCCAGAATTACTGTAAATTGAAATCAGCCATTAGCCATTTCTACAATGTAAACCCATTTACGCTACTTGGTAATTCAGCAGCATTAAGGCTCCACTTAACAATAATATATTTACAAATAATGTACCAAATGACTGCTTAATGTGTTTACAGAAATTACCTCACAGAGATTGCCAAAGCCTTTAACCTCATTATTATATTTGAAGGCACATTGACTTTCTCAGTCTCACTCAATTGCGTTTCAAGTAATAGAAATAACGTTAGCTGTTGTTTTAGCGCTGGGCAACACAGACAAAGTTAGCTACCAAGATGCCCAAAGTGTCACAGTTGCCTAAACCATTCCAGACCAGAATGCAGACTAGCAAAATCTGCTAATCTACAGGATATGCAGTTGTTAGTTATCATTGTGGCCAGAGAAAGAGCTATCTGACATTATATGGCATATGTTATTCATTATGCTCCACCTTAAAGTGCTGCAAAACAGAACACAAGAACGGACCCCAATCGTCATTTTTGGTGGGTAAACATTGATAGGGTGTAACTTGAATTTACCCAGATAGATTTGACACTCACAGGAGGTATCTGAGCCAACTGAATTCTCCGAAGAGACAAGAGAAGACGCTTGAAAAGAGCTGTGCTGAGCTCAACTCTGACCTTACTGGTTGTGAAAGTCCAATGAGAAAGTCCAGAGCCAGCATCGGGTTTCAGCTTGGTCAGGGGGAAAAGGGTCAAATAAGTCCAAAGCAACTTCGAAGAAATTAATACAACATATGTAGGGTTTGGCCATATATAAATATCCCCACTGCGGATCAGCAACTGGTTGATCAGTCGGTCTTAATTCACATCCACACATGAGCCAAGTCTCCTTACCGGCCCTGTGGGTTTCAACTATTATCCTAAGCAACTCATTTAGAAGATCTGAATCCGTTCAAGTTGAAAAGATACAAAATGCATCTGACTAGCTCTGACTTCAGATGGGTCACCTCAAGTGATAATGTCTCTCTCGGGAGGACATGGTTTGCTTTAGGAATGTTTTACTACAGTCCAAAAATATATTCTCAGCTCAACTTTCATTTGTCTGAGCATGCAGCACGCAAGCTGCATGTAGAGCTCCAGGCAGACAAGAGTCATGTTGGTTATAGCAGTACAGCTGGCTATTAAATACTGGCTGACACTAAAGTGTGTCAACCATCGGTGGAAGTCATTCACTAGGGATCCCTAGGTAGAACAGAAACGTCCACAAGACAGTCAGGGAAAGGAGAACTGACAATAAGGCTCTGGCGGCGGTGTCATGAAATATATATGCAAACATGACATTGCATGGAGCCTAAGTACTCCCTCTTTTTTAGCAGCCTTGAACTCCTGACAGCAATGTCAAAGTCAGCACAGTCTGGACAAAGTAAAAACTTGCACAAAAAAAAGAACTAATGATTCCCACTCAATATGCTTGACATGAAGTAAGCTGAAACGGATTTTTTTCAACAATCGAACAATAATATTGTCAAAGTAGGTCTAAATAATAAAAAAAATGAAGGCCAAGCCCTGTACTGCATATGTAAAAGTTATTTTAAAATGTATGTCATATATATAATTTTCTTCATTGTTTCTATTGTGATATAGGCTAAGCTCACTTAAAACCGTTATGTTCATTATGAAGATATGAAGTTACCCACATCGTAGTAGAACATAATGGCCATATCACCCAACTCTATAGCTGATTACATTTTTGAACATTGACCAATGGTTTCATCACTTAGAAATAGTCATGCATAGCCCTGCACATTTTGATTCTTTTTGTCAGTTAAACAGAATCCCATCTCCTGTGCACCTGTTCACACCACTCCCTCCATCCATTTATCTCAATCAGTCCAGATTACCCCCAAGCAAGATGATATCCTGCCAATAAAGATGGGCTCAGACTTTCCCAGACACACACACAACTGAACTGGCGATGATGATGTTTAAGGAGCCTGAATCCGAGAGAACAAACCCATCAAGGCCAACCGAACTGTTGATGAATAAATTAACAACTTCCTCACTCTTTGATCCCAGTTTTACACATTTGCCCTGGCTGGTAATTAATTCCCATGATTCAACAGTGAGTGTGTCGTGACAGGCAGATGTAAAAAGTTTTCTGTATGCGAATGCTCAAGCTGTTGATCATAGCCCACTGTGTAGTGTTCATGTTGAATCTCACCTATAGGGCATGGGCCACGTGATGGAGATGTCATGAGCTACAGCCCAAAGGGGTGCAATCCCAGTGTGAGACACACAAGAATAGACACAAACACACACTGCTGCAGATATAGAAATTTCCCCAAGGCTCTCAAGCAGCTATCTTTCATTTGTTTGCTAGGATGTCATAAACACAATAAATCGGTTGCAATTTACGGGCTTCAAACGAACATTGTGGATTTTTGGTTTCTGTATTTGGCACTAAAGTAATCCTGGAAATTCGTCCATAATTGAACATTTGAAGTATGTTTGAAGTGCCTTGAAAAACTGAAGTATGCTTAAAGCACCAGCGTAACGCCTCAAGTGCTACCCCTGATTACCAAAGAGAGTTTCAGCATCATCAATTATACAGCGTGCCTTCTCCTCTGAGGTGCACACACTGGATGGACTGAGAGCTAAAAAATAAATGATGTTATGCCTTTCACACAGAGAGATCTATGGAGAGAATGAGAGAAAGCCATGAATTTAGAAAGCTTGTTTGCACTGGGGATGTTTGACTCTTCCCAAACATGTGTTATGGATTTGTAAGTCTGCTGTACTAACACAGGCTTTCATAAAACATGATATACCAAAAACAGCCAAAGGGGAGACATGAATGAAGAATAGAAGATACAAGACACTGCAGAATGCACGCAATGACAAATGCAGAGGTTCATTACTATATATATATATATCGTTCTATGATGTTTCCACGTGAAAACACTTCTTCTTTTTTGTATTGACAATCACAAAGTGAGAAAAATCAATTAAGAATACAATCAATTTGCACATAGATCTTTGAAAGCCTATAATAGGAAAGGACAAATACATCCTCGCCTCTTACCTTCAGCAGATGTGGAGAGCATGCTGTCACACAAAGCGACAGATAAAGCCTGAAGTGCTGTCAGAATGACAAACTTCAGACTCCAGAGGTTCATGATGCCCGGCTGAAGCGTGGACGGGACTGGCCAACTGGTTCACTGCAGAGCAACCATCATACAATCCAACAACAGCTGATGTGCAAGAGCAACCCCCCCAAAATAAAACCCACTTCCTGAAATATGATCAAGTAAATGAGCGGTGTCTTAGGAAATCCCGAGGACAGCTGATTCAACTCCCATTCACAAACGTCCAAGTCAAAGAGCAGCCGCGAAAAAGTATGAAATGTAAGGGGAATTGAAGAGCGACCGGGATAAATGTTAACAAATACACAAGCCGCTGCTGTATCAGACGCCCACTGAAATGACATAAATTGCAAGGCAATTACTCGCGACAGTGGCGAGAAGTGTTGTCTTATGAGTAGGAACCATGTGCTTCATGAATCGCTCCGCCAGGTCCTAGAGCCAGCTTCCGCGCCTATTATTAATCATCGAGCAAAAGCAGTGTGAAGCTAACCGGATAAACAAACAGCAACATCCGGTTAGACCTTTCACAATAAAGACGCCACATTACACATCTTTTAAACTATGTATGTACGATACAAATTAGAAAAACCTAAGATAAATGTACTTAAATTAAAATGTTTAAAGGTTAATTTTGTATTATGAAAGTGTATGACTTTACAGTTAGAGTTTGACAAAATAAAAATGATTAAGTTATATTTTTGCCCGTTTGACTACGTGGCTCTCATTTCTGTAGTTTTTATTTTCCTTCACTTAAATATTTAGAGTCAAATATATTCTTTATATCTTTTTTCATAAAACTGAGGATTCAATGCTTTTTTAAAATTCATATTATTGCAAATTGAAAGATTGAATACACATTATGTTTGGTCAGGGAAAAAGAACCTTGCATTGTCACTTAACTTGTAAGTGGATATCCCAAATAAGCAAATAAGTGGACCTTGAATCAATATCATTTTAGTCAAAAAATAGGAATTCCTTTTAACCCATTTGCCACAATTATCTGAAGGTTGCAGAAGCGAGGGTGAAACCAGCATTTTATTTTGAAAGCATACCACTTAATTTCCGGCCTGACTCTTGGTATCCACTACTTAACTTGACCCAATGTGCTGATAGTCCCACACATGCTGAAGCAGCCCACACTGAGTGTACATTTGAATAATGTGGCCTACACAGCCCCCCACTCACAGATGTTACTCACTGTTGTTGTTGTGCATACATTTTTACAAAATGTATGCACAACAAAATGATTTGGTTGTTGAGTCAGAGTAAGCTAAGCATAATCTGTCTGTTGTATGACTTTTAATATATATAAGATATCTGACTCAAATATATTCATGAGACTCACAGCCGATACTTGTTATCAAGGCAATGAGATGCACTGAAGGATTCTACATATGGACACGGCCCATTCAGACACTATGGCCGTCCACCATATAGACATTCACTTCAAGAGGGAATGCAGTCAGAAAACAGACAGGTGTGTCCAGTGTCCACATGGGGATGAGTTACTGAAAGCTTTTTCTCTCCCAACAGGGGAGAACTCTGGTATGCTCGATGTAAGGTGAAGTCACAGCAGTACATCCAATTGTTGGCTTTCACCTTTTGAAATAGGAACTACGGGGTGCAGCCTCGTGTCATTACTCTCAGAAACCTCCATTTCTCAGTCTTCTTTCAGGATTTAATATGAATCGAAATAAAACCAAACTGAGGAGTATTTCCCTGCATACTAATTTAACTGGAACCCAACTCTCGGCTATAGGCTGATAATAAGAGCTGATCTTTTGCTCTTTTTAAGAACCAGGATGCCTGAAGGAAGATAAGACGCAGGCAGTAAAATAGGGATTTCTGTTAGTGTGCAAAGACAGATAATAGTGAATAATAAATCCTAACTTTATGGAAATGATGCCATCTAATCTTTGTTATTATGTGAATGCACTTTGTGAAAAAACAGAACTTTTTATTCCTGGAAAAACATTTATAGTCTTGTTTGGAATACAAATAAACAACATGTAAAAAGAAAACTCAAATATATAAAAGAAAACATATAACTCCATTCCAATATAGCATATAGTTGACGTTTAAACAATGACATTGCATAGTGAAACTGTCTTTGTGAAGTTAAATAGCAAAACAACACACAGCAACTTGTTTCTCTAAGCAGCAGTCATGGTTCATAGACGTCTTATTTTACTGTAGTCTAAAATTACTCATTTTCGAAAGAGAGGAACAATTATGAACCATGAGTGCTGTTATAAATGATCTCCTCTCATCCAAAACACCCACATGGAATAGAATTCACCAAAAACTGTAGTGATCATCGTTCTCCTCCAAGACATCAGTGTAAATGTAGATGGATGAAACAGTTGGACTATGAAGGATCTCTGACTTAAAGGCTAATGAGGAAAAAAAACAATTAGGAATAATGAAGAGCGTCTGTTATTTTTAAAATAAATATTCACACATCTCACTTTTGATTTATGCCCAGCTCCATAATGTTGTTTAGCACTCTCACTTTGGATCACTCACATTTTAAATCTGCAAAATGGCGCGTCTTAGTCCATCATGAGACTAAAGACAGGGACAAAAGCTCTATTCAAATCTGCACTGTCCATTAACAGGGCATTTCCAGTGAGAAGAGGTCACACGGTCTTACAGCTCATAGCTGGCACTGGATAATAGCAGAGCACCCTTCAGGCTTCATATTTGCTGTATAATGAGGATGACGGCTAAAGAGTGTCCTGGAAGGGACTGAGAAGCATAATGAAAGTTTCTGATCACTGCTCCACATCACATGAGATCATGTGAAAGTGGTTGTGTGAGGACATCAGTGCTTACTCTGAATCCCATTACTTGAAGTATTCTGGAAAGAAAGGCAATTTGCAATCAAGTGAAAACAAGATAACAGCGATAAACAGCACATGAATGTTTTTTTGTCAAAAGCAAATCAGTCGGTGCGTTTATGAGGCTCAATGTGGTATTTAACCAAAACAGAATGTTAGGACAGGACTTCATACATTCCTTTTGCCATCTTCATTTGTAATTGCATGGCACAAGGGCTTTTAAAACAGCTGATGCACAGGGAAAAGCATATGTTTTCCTAAAAAGACAGATCAATGGCAATGTTTCAAAAAACCCATGCAGAAGGTCTTTTAACAACACATTTTGGGATTTTCCAGATCCTTAAGGCATCAGATAACCCTGTCTATAAATCTACCGTGTCTTGAAATGCTATTTTTAAGAAGGACATCATTATCTTATGGCTGGATTTGTACAACACATGTTGGACATGTTTTTTGTTTTTTGTCCAGATGTGAAGAAGAATTCTGGAAAAACCTTCAAAGCGGAGGTACACTAAGCGATGTTAAATGACTGTCTGGACATTCGGAAAGATTGCCTTAGCTGTATTGTATAGAAAAAAACAGATGTTAAACTCTGTTACTTGAATAATGATGATACATGAGAGAAACAAACGAGGACATCATATTATGTTCAGCACTGTCAAAAGGGGCAAAGGTCACTTCTGCCATGCAATGCTACAGGCTTTGTCACATCATCTCTTCATCGTCTTTCAGCTGATGCTCCTTTGAAGAATCTGATCCAACAGTTTCTGTAATAAGAAAACAAAGAAATCAAATCGTTAAAACACTTGGTGGCTATTGAGCTCTTGTCCTCACAAAAAACATGTGGCTCTTTTGAGAAGGCACTCAAACAGTTTTGAAGCCTGCTGTCTTGTTATCCACACACTCAGGTTTCCACTCTTTTTTTCAGGACCCTGCTTGATCTTTGGCACTGCCCCTCTTCCCGGTGTTATCTGCTGTAGCAGCAGTGAGGGTATAGCAGCTGCATGTGGGTGCAGCTCTGCTGAATGGTGGCACTGCACTGTAGTGCTCTCTGCCACTGAAGGGCCTTTTGTTTCACACTGAACACAGGCCTCATACACTCAGCACAATGACACTGTTCACGTTTCTCTCCATAATGAGAGAAGGGTGTATAGAGTGTTTTAAGAGAGCAGCTACAATACCTACAGCAATGAAAACTGTCCTGGGTGATATTCACTGAATAATGAAAATCAAGGAATAACAGCCATTTCAGATGCATAGGAAGTATTTTTCCTTTTCTAATCAACTTTTCTAATCAAGCTAGTCAGAGAAATTCAAGAAAATTGCAAAAGTATGACAACAGCGACATCTAGTGGACTAATAAGGTAATTGTTCTCCAAGCAAATTCAGTGTCAATAAGAAATCCCTCAAAGGAATAAATATTCAATTCAATGTGACCCTTTTTAGAAATAAACACATTTTATTCCTGCAGTTGCATCCCTTATTAACTTTTTTTCAGCAAAACAAAGATAAAATATTACATATCATATAAACTGTATAACAAGTTCCCCAATCTAATGTGTGCACAATACAATTGTACTTATCATATCCCTTTTAAAGCGGAAAATGCCCTTATCACTCATCATTTTGTCAGATATTGTATCTCATTATTAATGCACTTATAAATCCACAAGGCCAACATGTCCCCCTCAACAGATGAATATCCTTAAATGCGTTATACATCGAATTTACCTACTGTTCATTGGGTTTCATGGTTACAAATATATTTCCACTCTTTCCAGGTATGATGGACTTGCTAAGCAAATTAAAAGCCATACTTTTTCACAGCTGCATTGCTGTAAAGAAAGGAAAGGGGAAAACACTTTGGCCATTACTAAATGTTACCCTTTGGAGGTAACATGCTTATGTTTTAATGGAATTCAGTGCATCATTTCTGCATATACCTTTTGATAAAAACCTCAGGGAGTTCATCATAGGCAAGCCTGGTGCTTCAAATACTAAGAGAACGTAATACTTAGTCTGTTTAAAATAATGCAGTTCATCTAGATCTGTTAGTTACACCCATTAATACAAAACAATTCCTCACCTACATTTTTGAAAATCATCTTATTCTACACACTTTCCAAATATCTTGATGCATTGTTTTATACACGTATTCACCAAATGTATATCTGGCATCTTTACAATAAATAAACATACATAGATGAGGGTTCGAAGAAGCGGGTTATTGAGGTTTAATGGGTTTTATTGATCAATGTTTTGTAAAAGAGATGTAGAGATTACCTTTTTGAAAAGCTCAACTCGCTGTCTGTTTGTCAAACACACCTCCCTCTTCTTCTCTTCCTCTTTTTTTCTCTTCCCCTCTCCTTGCGTTCTGTAACAAAATAATGTGTGCCTTTTATGATTGTTGGTAGAGTTGCAAGTAAAGAAAACATATTCTGTATAAATCCACAGTCTAACACTTCAATCTAAAACTACTTCCTAATGGTTGTATATACCATGAAGCAAAAACATAAACGAGTGAGGCAGGAAGGGAAATAAAAAACAGAAGTAGAGCAAAAGTCTTGGCAGAGGATGTTTTGTAAGGAGATGTCAACGATAGAGGCTCTGCGTTCCTTCACACATGAAAGGAATACAAGAGATAAGGATGCATCTTCTTACAAGAAGAGGCATCAGACATTGTGCTGAGGTGAGGAGACACTCACCGCTTAGATCTCAGCTGCATCTCTCTCCCAGTCATGGCTCTATCTCTGGGTTTTAAAAGGTTATCTGGAAACGGACACACACACACACACACACACACACACACACACACACACACACACACACACACACACACACACACACACACACACACACACACACACACACACACACACAGTGCTGATGAGTTGAAGGCTCAAGAGCATGACAGTCTAGCTTTTCCTGATGTTGAGCAGACTGAAAGCCTCCTCTCACACAACAATAAGAGAAAACATGTTTAAATGAGGACCTTCTCAGGATATTTTATAACGTATAATTTTATTATCATGCAAGAAAGTTGAGGTTCCAAAATCCGGTATACTGTACATGAACACTTATGAAATTGTGATTTAGAAATCTCCCATTTTCCCAGCAGTCATTGCCCACTGGTGTATTTTCCGTCTTGGCCACTAGAGTGCAGTAAGAGCTACACAATCACTGTCACAAATCTTTACATTCTTTATTGTTGCCTGTGAAAATCTCACCAAACATAACACTGCGCTGCGAGCTTAATGAAATGTGAAGGTCATGGAAATATTTTTGCTGAAATCAAATCACGCTATAACCTTGTAATTTCATAGAGGAGCACTTGCATATATATATATAATGAAATAAAGCAATTTTTTTCACATCTTACTTAAAGTGGCTTTTATTATATTTAGTCACAGCTCTCTCGCTCCTTCTCTCCTTCATGTTTTTTCCCATAAAAAGCAGACTTAACTTTATATTAAGCTGAAAATGTACTTATTATTATTATTATTATTATTATTATTACACTATTCATGTAATGGCCGGTTATGTTATCAATCACAAATATAACAAATTGTTTTTTTTATAGTGTTTTCTACAATTTTTTTATAATTGATTAAGCTTTTCTATGCAATATCTGTTAAATAATTGCTAAACTTAATAGTACAACATTGAAATGTGGTGTTTGAGTAGTCGTAGTGTATCAACTACTTTTGGCTTACAGAAGAGGGTTGTAGTGGATTTAGCAACTCTTAAAGCAAAAATGAATGTGTACGTTGTATATAATTAAGCAAAATGTTACCTATACACAATTTAAATCCAAAAAATTTTGATATAAAAATCACCTCTGGCTGGCAGAGAACTCTCTGCTCCATAGCTTCTCTTGATAACTGGACTTAAACTCCCACTTCTACATATATATTACATTTAATATTTAATAATCCATTCCTTGCACAATTAATGTATATATAATATCCTGCTTTATATTTTGTTACTGTACATTTGTATTTCCACATGTATATATTTTAACTTTTGAATGCTATTTTCTTTCTATTTCAGAAATATTTTGGATTGTTTATTTATTGCGTTTTAATTTCTCTTATGTACATTGCCTTGTCTTTTTATGCTACTGCAACGCAAACATTTCCCAATTTGGGATCAATAAAGTACTAATCTATCTATCTATCCATCCATCTATCTATCTATATGGACCATTAAAAACAACACATACTGGCTGAATTGGCTTGCTGTTTGTTGTGTGCCTGTATGTGTGTGATTATGATGTGGCAGCTGCAGCATGACAATGAGCAGTGCAGCTGATGAGTGAGGCGAGGGTGGTGCTGTACCGTTCAGAGAGATACAGCGGCCACTGCGGGCTCTCATCTGCCCGACAGCGGCGTCTGACCGAGGGTCCTCAGAACCTGCCAGCCCCCTCCTCTCCTGAGCCCGTCGCTCCAGCTCTCGCAGTCTTCCCTGGGAGCGACTGATGAAGTCCGGTCTGGACCTCTGCAGTGCGTTCTGCCAAGACCAGAAACATATTGCTCTTTCTGACAAAACACGTAAGCCCAACTTCCCACTCCAACTGCCCCTGCAATATAGCTCTGGGCCACCCCTTGGAACACTCCAAAGTAAGCCAGTAAAAATGTGTCATTCCCTTTTGCTGACACCTACAGTAAGTGTACTTTAATTGGTGTTCAGCCTGAGGGTCAAAATCCCCAAATGGGGTTGATATCAATCTGACCGGTCAAATAATTAACAGCAAGGGGATTTAAAAACAACAAACTGTTTTCAAGACTCTTTGGTTGTACTGATTTCAACCTGTGTAACTAACAAGATGCATTCAAGTTGCGTCACAATAATTATAAAAGTGAGTTATAGACTGAGATAATTCACATCCAACACCACTTTCTCTGAAATATGGGGAGTCTTTTTGGTGTGACTTGCAGTTCATGTCATATTATGTAGAAGCATGCTGGACAAAAGTTAAAATGTGTCTTTATTAAATCACTATAATTTATATTTTTTATTTTTGCTTATCTGTAATTTGAAATTAGTGTGAAACTGTTAGTTGCTATTAAGGTAGAGAGACCTAGAATATTTATTTTTCTTAGGATTTAACCTAAAAACAAGTTAGGTAAAGACATATTTAAGCTAAAAGAAGCATACTTGGATAGCATCATGAATCTTCTCTGTTAAAATACTCAGAGCAACGATTGATAAGTCATAATAATAGAACACCAAGGTCAGTAGAACAACTTCACATGGGATGAACCAGAGAGCGTGTGAATGCGGCATTAGACATTGCAATGTTCCAAAGGGATACACACATTGTCTGTCATATCTATTACATAACATTCTTCTTTTGAGAACTAAAGTCCCAATCAAATTGTTTTATTTGCTAAAAAAAACATCTGAACTTACCTGTAGAGAAATAGTCTGAGGTGACCTTTCAGCGTCAGGACTCAGTGAAACAAATGCAGCATGGGGCTGGTTGTGGTGCCCGATTGTTCTTTGATCTGGATGTGGCTTCATACATTTCCCTTCATCTATCACAAACAAGAAAATCAAATTATTTGCATTTCATTTACACGTGCCTTGGCTTTAGATGTCTGGGCTCAGAAGCCATCTGGGCCTGCCATGACATATTTTCTTCATGGTATCAATCAAATATTCACAGTATGGAAGAGCCGAGACATTTTGACTACATCTGTTATCGATTCAATGAAGGATGAAGCTCTGAAAACAAAGTGTTGGGCTTGCAAACTTGTCAGCTAATTGTAACAAAGATCAATGTTTTATAAGGTGAGAAATTCTGATTACAATTAGGGGAGGAGAGAAGTTATGATACCTGTATTTCCTTGGGGTGACGCAGCAGAAACCTTCTCACAACTGTCACTTGGGGTTTTCTTCTTACTAAGTTGTCTTTGGAGTTTGATATTTGCTATGATGGCTGCTGCATTGAGGGCAAGCACTTCCTCTTGAGACTGATTGGAGCTGGGATCTGAAACACAAGAGGACTTTAACGTGAGTGAAGGGACAGTAAAGCTGTGACACTGACTGCCGTTGGGCTGCTGTGCACTAATCCCTGCCTCATTTTAAGGTTGACTGTATCAAATGTTACATTTAAATGATGTTGCCTACAGGCTTTTTTAATTAATTGATGACTCTCGTAATGAATGTGATAAAGAAGTTAATTAATTCACACAGAGCTAAGACATCGTGAACAAAGAAACACACTCAGCAAAATACTCCCTTCTTATTTTATGTTTTACCTGGATATTCAGCAATCCAAAAATACCCATAATTAAACATATTACAATGGTTTTTTTTGTTCCTTATGAGGATATTGCACACTCTTCACATCCACTTTAGAACTGTGGTCTCAAAACTAGGACTTGTCTCAGGGTCCCAAATGAGGAGTTCAGACTTAATGGAAAAACGTTCAATTCCCAGTTTTTTTTTATCCTGGAGTGTCAAAAGATAAACGCAACAACATCATCTTCTCATGTAATGCTCAGCTGAAGCATTAAATAAAATAACTTGCATCTTGATGTTAAATGTAATAACTGAGGCTTGAGATAAAACTTGACAAATGACACTTTCAAACAGCTCTGCATTTGTTTGATGGAGAATTACCTCTTTACTTTAAATAGATCAAATTTGACATTTTATTTAATAAATATATTTACTTTCTTGCCAAGAGTTAAATAGGAAGATCAATAGCACTCTTAATATTTTTGAGAGGTATCGATCTTCTTATCTAATTCTCAGTGAGAAAGTCTATTTACCAAAATGTAGAACACAACTCATTACGTTAAAACTCGCTTTGGTTTATCGAACCACAACCAAAAACCAAGCATTACATCTGAAATACAAAGCTTTCATGGACTGGCCCCTGAATGTGCCAACAGAGTTTTGTCCCCTCACTAGAATATTACAAAGAAATAAACCTAAATGTTATAGCTACAGTACATCACAGGATCTGGATGCCAAACAAATCATAATGCTTTATTTTCACCAAGTTTAGCAGCTTGTGATTTTGTCGTCCTCCCCTGTGCTGTCAGCGAAAAAGTGAGACTAATACATGCAAAGAGTTGTGTGGGGGAAATGAAAGAAGGTGAAAATGAGAAAACTTGTAGGTACCAATGGGCCTTTGTGTCAAAGAAAGGCTGTTTGACATTGGCGCAGATATGTGTCAATTGCACTTAAGGCAGCAGATAAAGGAACAATCCAGTACAATCTTATAACGCCTATCAATAAGACATCATTCGAAAGACAATATCAAACCTGAGAGTTCAACCCCAGAAAGCTGCAGGGTGTGCAACAACTTGAAGCTAGAACACACACACACACAGCACAGCAGAGGAGATGTATATTTAGACATCGCCATCCTTTGAAAATGGAGATCAGAGACAAAGGGAGCCTGTGTGCTGACAGGAAGACTGTCAAGGGGGGAAAGAGAAACCTACCCGGGGCCTGGATGAGAGTCAGACTGGGGGACGCTCTCCTCTCTGAATTCTCAGACGGCCATCTTTCTTTCTGGCCTCCGTTCGGTGCGTCTGGCGCTTCGTTTGCTGATGACGGCCGGCTGAGGACACTGTCAGAGTTCACAGGGTTGATATTGGTCTCTTGTGGAAGCCCAAAGCTCCATTTCCTGATGGCTGGTTGTCTCAAAATGTCTTCACTTGGCTCAGTGTGTCCAAATATATTGCCATAGCAGCTCAGTGGTCTGCTAGGCCTGCCAGATCTCTGTCCAACAGCCTGTGGGGAAACCTCGGGGGCTGCTATAGCAGGGGGGTTGCTGAAAAAAAGCTTCAGAGAGGATCTGTGTAACGTCCCACCATTTTGCTCTGTGTTTAAGTTGGATGTATTTGTGTCTACAGTGGAGTTTGGCGACTTTGTGGATTCTACAGGGTGATGTGAATGATTCCCCTCACTCCACATGCTGTCTTCATTGTACACTCCCTCTGTGTAGCTGTGTCTGTACTCCGGGTGCCTCGGGGTCCCGGCCCCTGCCTTGGCTGGACTGTAGCTCTCTGTGTGCTCTGTTACTTTGATGATGGTAGCCTTTCTTCTGTGCACTACCGTGTCCAAAGCGTTGCTAGTTGGTGAGGTTATGCTTTTTGCATTCATGACAGGCCCGGAAGTCATCCTGTGCTCCGTGACTTTGACTATAGTGGCCTTCCTCAGCACTGTGACCTGCCTGGAGTTTGGGTCCATGGGTTGGTGGGCTAGTGGCGGAGAAGGGGAGTTGGAAAAGGGGTTTTGGCCAGGCAAACTAGATGATCTGCACACTTTCCTAGAAGAGATGGAAATAGAGGAGAAGCCAGCTTTATTCTGAGGGATGATTGTTGTCACAGCGGAGTTTGCCTGTGAGGCGGTGAACAGTGGGGGGGTTGCCCTTATAGGCTGAACACTGCTGGTCCTGTGCAAAGGCGCGTGTGACTTGTTTGTTTCGGTGTTGCTTGTCCCTTGCAGCAGAGTGTGTGGTTTGCAGGGATCAGCAAAAGTGTTTCGATGTGGGGGAGGAGGCTTGTGGGGGTCTATGCTGGTTGATTTCATCAGAGGTGGCTTCCTGTTGGTGTCTGAGCTTGTCCCTATGGGGGACTCTTTGGACTGACTGCCTCCAGGGAAAGCCGACACCCTCTTGGTATTCCAGGCTCTCTTCAGAGCTTGCCAGCCTACAGGTCTGTCCCCTTCAGCAGCAGGAAAGCTTTGTTTTTCTGGCACCTGCAGCATGTGGATAAAAGAGATTTTAAATAATAAAGATACTTAATTATGCATGGAAACCCCATTCCACCCTGTTTTTGCTAATGCCTCCTGCTAAATGTTTAGTCATTAATCAACACAGCAGACATGCTGTACAGTACGTTCATCTGGTCAATTGAGCTCTTGTGTGGCAAGTACAGAAAATGAAGCAGAACTTAATTTGATACGGCATGACATATTGACAACATGACATAATCTCTAATAGAACATTTCAACGGCGGGTCAGGTGTCTTGTCTTTCTTAAGGGCTTTGCTGTTTGTTCTTTAGTCAGATGACTCTCCCCATGCTTGACACAGTGAGGCAAAGCCAGCACACAGCGTGACTTCACAGAAGCACAATGAGACTCTATCCGAAAAAGAAATGGAAAAACAAGAAAAATGCACAGATTCCGGTCCTTGGGCCAGAGGATTCTGAAGGTGTTTTTTTAGAACATTAAGAAATACGGATTTGTCCCTAATGCATGGGTGCATGGTAACCAAGTACATGTTCTCAAGAGCTGTAAGGAAGTGCTTTTGTGATCAATTTCTGTTCTTTAAGAAAACTTTGATGCTAATACTTTGTACTTTTGAATATAGGTATTTTAACAGTGTATTTTAACAGTGTATTTTAAACTGTGGTGATAATTTTACTAAAGTAAATATTTTAGTACTTTTTTTCACCACTGCCCTGATGCAACATAACATCCTGATCTCTAATTCATTATTATTCCATAAACCTCATTTCAAAACAAAGTATGTGATTTTTCCTCTGAACATGCTTTTGCACGACGCTTTGTGGTGAACACTTTTCATCAAAGAGAGTAAACTGTTTGGAAAAGGCGTACAGTAACGTAGTAAATTATTTAAAATACTTGCAGCAGTCCACTGATACATTTTCTCTATGACGATCAAATGTAAACAAATGCACTCATTTAATAACTTGAGATTATGAAAGTGATAATTAAAATTGCAGGCAATGTAGTTTTTCATTTGCATAACATGTCTCATTTGGCAATGCTTTGGATAAAGGCTTTTAGCAGGCAGACAGCACACAGACTCTGACATCTGTGCAAATAAGGTTCATAAGAAAATAAGTCTGCCATCGGCCTTTATCTTGATCACAAGTCTTTTGTTATCCTTTTTATTTCAGGGACTGATGAGCAATTCCAAAGAGGTATAAAAGCTTGACCTGCTATATTTTCTAATATTTGTTCCAAGTTCCATTGAGCATATTTTAATTGTTTTGGTTAAATGTAAGTAATGCAATCTGAAAATATGTTTTCATATTTTTTCCCACGGAATGCTACACTTGAAATCAATGTAATTTCCCTTAGCTTTTAAACAAATGGCTTGCACCATTTATTATTTACGGCCATTTATTGGACTCTCTTTTGGCAAAAGTGAGTGATCAGAAAAATCTAGGAGTCTAGGTGTCCCAGAGACAAGTGAGATTAGACTAAATGAAGTCCAAATGAAAATTAAAACTTTTGTCTATTGCATGTATCAACAAATATTTAATAGGAGTGCATTTCAACTTTTTTTTATCGATGTAAAATAAGGCCCTTAGTTTCTTTATTTTTCTATTCTCTTTACTTCATTATTATTATTATATATTTAACAAAATAAATATATAAACATTGTAGAAATGCTATAAGTATAAGCAACATCAATACATAAGCAAATGTGAACCTAACTTCTATACTTTGCGAAAAAGAATGTAAAATAATTTGCGCAAGAGCACGGTGTTATCAAGCATAAGACTATTAGAAGACTTAATGTCACATCAGTGTCCAGGCTGACATACTATGCACTCCCAACACACACAGACCCACTGATATCCTACCTAAATGTAAAAAAAGTGTAAAACAATCGTACGTTACCATTTGAATTTTGTGAGACTCTTGGTCAGGTGACTGCCACGTCTTCACACCCAAAGCACTTAGGCTGTTGTGACTCCTCTCCACCTCTCCATCTATGTATACAAGCAAAACAAACTGTCACATTGCTCACAAGACATGCTCTCTCTCTCTTTCACACACACACAAACAGAACTTAGGCCGTCCTTCCTGTGTGTCAATGTTGACACTGTCAATAATTGACGTTGGCACAGTAAAGTGAATCTAGCATAACCCCAGAGCCACTTCTCTGCATCCTCAGGAGGCCGAGCAACTTCACTGGTCTGCCTCTCAGCCCTGACTGATACTCCATTGCCAGCCCGACGGCTTGTCTGGCTGCATTTCCACCTGCTGCTGTTACCATGGCGACTAGCTCTCACTTTGGGATAACCCCTCGAATGCTGTGTGGGTAATCCATTTTTCATTTTAAGTGAAAAAATAAGAGACAAGGTGAAAATTGCACCACTTTGAAAATGTGATTAGACCTGAAAAACAAAAAGTTGTATCTACATAGGGGTCCTCTGGTCTCTTTCACTCACATTGTTCCACTTGCTGCCATTACATCTAATGCATTTCTTTGTAAAGGGCCCCATATTAACTTGTGCCCCCAGAAAGAGCTTCTCTCATTACTTCCTGGCTCGAATTACCTTTTTTTCTGAATCAACAGCAGCTTAACATCCCGACGGAAAATAAAGAAGCAGGACCATATGGCAAACACCCTCTGAAGTCACAACCCTCCCAATTTATTCCTCATCCCCATTAAGTTTAATCTAAATAGTATGTGTGGAAATTGGCTATCTAAACATGCCCCTTGGAGCACAAAATCCAATTTTATTATCATCTGTTCATTAACATTGGGCCATTTTGTCCAGTAAATGTGACTTTTGTGGAAGAGAAGGCACGGAGGGTCTGCAAATGGACCTCAAGTATGATTCTGCAAGGGTTGTCAGAAAGAGAGAACCAGAAAGAGGGAGAAAGGGAATGAGAAAGTGGTGGAATAATTTGCTAGCTGGAGTGTAACCGAGTCAGTTGGAGGAATTGTGGAAGGAATTTCTGATAGTCTCATTTGTTTTTCAGATGTGGAATTGTGGATTTAAATGTACTGACAGCTGAGGAAAAGCAACCAGCACCGAAACAAGACATATTTGGAGGCACTTCTCCACAGAAATGTTTGTTTATTGACGATCATCTTTCTCTAACTCATTGCTGGGATTTCAGCCGTGGCAAATTTGATGCACCTGAGTAGCATAATTATTCACTGTGAAGTAACTAAAAATGTGACATCTATTGCCGATTTGATTGGCTACCAGATTTATAATTTATCTAAGGGCATTGCTGGAGGTATTCCATGTGAAATGCAAGTTTTTCTTCAATTATTCTTTAATATTAAAGGGTTGAACAGAAGCTATCATGCTTCATAAGGCTTGATGAATAAATAATCAGACCTAGCATTACATTATGTTACACTTTATACTTAGATGATACTTTTCATCCTATCTTACAGCCTGTGCATGTAACTAATAATGTGTAGCCTACAGTATATGATGTCATTAAGGTTAATACTTGAAACACCCCTTTTCTATAAGAGTTCCTTGCTGCCATGGATAGATTGCTTTGAATTCTGCAGGCAGCCCGAGCCTTGCCTGGATGATCTCTGGTATAAACAAGGACAGGGCTGAAAGATCCAACCTCAGATCAAACTCAGAGAGTATGGGCCTGCCATGTTCAAAGATTAACAGGGCTCCTTCTTCAATCAGTCTGCATCTCTCCTTATCTTTCTGCCTCCCCCCGCCTCCCTTTCCTTCTCTTTTCCCTCACCTAGCGCCTTTCCTTTACCTGAAATCCTGCCTAAATACTGGAACAACAGTCAGGACGTTATACTTGAAATTGATTTTATTTTAGGAGCAGAAGGTTGTTTAAAGTGTTCACTTACAGTGTGAACTCTTTAAAGAGGACAGGGGCTGCATGGAGCCTATTAGAGGCAGGTAAACTATATAGCTAGTCAGCCCTGAAATAAGCTTTTTATTCTCCCTCTAGCCAACCCAGCCCCTGCAGTTACCCCACGGCCATATTTGTTCCTGCACTGATTAGGCACTAAACATCCATTGAAATGGAACCTTTGGGTGTTCAGGCAATTTTCTGTTGTGCAAGAGAGTAACTTCATGCTTTTTCATTATGTTTGACCTTTTTCTTCAAGGTACAACTTTTACATAAAAATCAGTGTTGCATAATGGAGATTTGATTGGTATTAGGAGATTATTTTAGGATCCGTCCGGCACTATAGTTCGTGCTGTTGGTTTGTATGTCCACAACAATTTCCGCAGTTCTATTTGTTATACTGCAAAAATCAAGAGCTTACATACCATGGTGCCTGTTGGCTGCTGTTCGATTCTTCTGAAAGGTTGGAGTGATGGCTTGTTTCAATTTCAACTATAAAGAAACAGCCCATTAGAAAGAATAGTGTAATATTTTTGGAAAAACACGTATTCACTTTCATTCTCGCATTTAGATAAGATCACACAATCACATCACTCTCATGTTTGATGGTAAACATGGAGCTAATACAAATAGAAAGCCAGCAGCCTGTTAGCTTAGCCCCTCACAAAGATTGGAAACATGGAAAATGGTAGCTTGGTTCTTCATGAAGGTAACAAAACATATAAGACAAACTCTAATACTCACTAATTAAAAGATTGTATCTTGTTTGTGTAAACCAATTAAAAAAACTTGCTAGCTATCCCCATATGTAATTCTTCCTTGTTTTTAGTCTTTGTGCAAAGCTACGCTAATTGGGTACAATATATTTTGTATAGTCTACAGCCATGAGTGTTATCAATCTTCTGATCGACCTCTCAGCTAAGAGAGCAATGTGTATTTCCCCAGAATGTCAAGCTATTCCTTAGAACATAAACCAGGGCTCCCGCTCATGAATATCATTGTCCCATTTTTTAAAATAAAGTTCCTGTCCTTAAAAACCCCCTAAAAATCCAGGCACTGGAACATAATAGCAAAGTCAGTGCTGAGGTTGAATTGAAGAGTCACAAGGGAAGGGATGTGCTTTGAGCATCAGATCAGTTGAAGCCCTGGTACAGCACAGCAACTTATTGATTTTGAAAGTCATATTATCTGTAATAGCCTCTACACCCATTGAATGTTCTCTGTACATTGACTTGCATCCTCTCAGGGCACAAAGCTCAATCTCACAGCTCCAAATGAGTCACAAACCTTTTAGAAAATGTGTGTAGTTCCTGCAGAGTAAGCGGTTTTCAAAGGATGCCTGAGCTGTGCCTTTGCCCTGGGTAACTGAGACTTGACTACAAATGGCTCTCTGTAGTGTGTTTGAGTCACGGCCTTGCCTGGTACTACGCACCATCACCTCCATTACACACTGCTTTACCTTCAGACTTACAGAGCTTAAAATGTGTCACTGACAAGTCAGAACGAAAGACACACAGCCTGAGAGGACGTTAGTACCAAGTCCAGGGTAAATAAGTTCAGGGTCTTTGAAAGGCACATTTTAAAAGGTTGATACATGGAAGAACAGGCAAGAATGCTTCAAAATATATCTTATATTAAAGACGGGAGGCATAATCAAATATAATTGGTCACTTCCTTCCTTTGTGTTAAATGTTAAAGCTTTGGTTAGGTTTTTTTGTGTTTTACCTGGCCTGCAGATTGGTCCGAAAACTTTTGGTGGCAAGCATCAGCCACCATCATCACTCTTCTTTGGATTGGCAGCCATCCAATTTTGACTGGAGAAATATTACTGAGGTGAGCCTGCTCCTTCTTTGGTGCCTGCATCATATGAGCTCTCTCCCAGCTTCCTCTGTGCTCTGGAGGAGAAATAAACCCTGTTTGGAGGGACTCCTGGCTGCCCAGCGAACTCTCACACCGACTGGGACTCCCACATGAAGATGAACCCCTGCTGAAAGAGGGGATCCCTGGCTGTCTCCAGGCACGTCCGGTTGCCTCTTGGGGAAGAGCAGGCATGGATGATGTCCGATCACTGAAAGCTGGAACCTGATCATGAACTGGGGCTCTGAGAAGTTCCCTCTCTATTCTCTGTAGGTGCTCCAGCCAGCCATCCAGCTGTCGTCCTTCAATGGCACTCTGGGGCCGTGGTGCCTGTGGAGGACGAGAAACCCGGGGCAAAGCCTCTCCTTCTGGTATTAAGCTGCTCTCCCAGTAGGACTGATCTGCGGATTTCCTCCAGCTCGGAGCTCTCCGTAGATGGGCAGCTGGCGTGCGGAGAGTCATCCTAGGAGCTCAGGTAACCAGCCTCGAGTTTCAGCCCACAATGAAAACCCTTTACAGTAGTGGTATTAATCAGACTCCCCTAGCTCAATAAGACTTCTTACCATGAGGCATGCCTGATATGCACTGCAAGGAATAAGTAGCTACAAGAATGCAGGAGGTCATCGTTGATCTGTTTTGAGAAGGTATCAGGATTCACATTGCAATTAGAAATAGTTGCAAATATCCTATGTACAAAAACACCCTGCTTTCATTACTCCGCTCCTGTGTTACTGATACTTACCAATCCATCCTCTTTCACTTGCTCCCAAATCTTCATTCCTTGGTGGTTTAGGAAGTAAACACTCTCTGTCTTGTTACAAACTAGGTGCTAGTGGGTACTGTCTCCAGTGAAGCATTTAGCTATGTGAGGGATGCTTTGCCGAACAAAGGACTTACTGAGCACAAGGGCAGAACATCCAATACAGAGAGGGAGATGGGAAGAGACAGAGGGGTGGGCGGGCTGAAAGAAAAAACTAACACTTGTTGATGCAATACCAAAAGAAACAATATCTCCATTGAAACAAAGAACATCATTGACATTCAGCATTTTAATTATTAAACCATCCAGTTTGGGGCTTCTGCAATTCAGACACAGTGTTGAAAAGAGCAAATCAAACTTTCTGACATTCAGGCATCCTTACAAATGATAGCGCATTACTAATTAGGAGATTATCCATGTCGTTCCATGAGTCACTTACAGCTTCAGAAATCCTCTTTGTTAATTCCCAGTGTTTATGCTCTTCCCTGTGATCTCGTGGTTGGTGGCTGATGATGAGACCTTATATCCTCAAGCGTCTAACTGAGCCATGTGACATTTGCAAGACTTTCTTTAAAATGGGCCAGTGTCCTCTTAGAAAAATGTAGCATGACCCACAAGATGTCCCACAATGCATGAGTGAAGGGTATTCTCAAGATAGAGATATTCTAGCTGGAGGCCATGTTTGTATCTAGCTGGCAGATAAACACAAATCATCAAAGATACAACTTCTTCCTAAAAATAATTGGCATTTGCTTGGATGTTTAGTTATTTGTTGTGTTTCTCAGTGGATCATCAGTCCCAAATGTTTTTCAAAGCGATTTCAGGGCCTCTTGGTGGTATAACATTTCCCAAACATCTTAAAAAGACAGAGATAAGGAAGATACATCTCGAATATCAATTGCCGCGACCTGCTTTAGGACACCTTGTAAAGCTGAGAAGCAACACACAGAAGGAATATGCCATGGTGTAATGCATTTTGCATATTTTTGTCCTATTCGCTTGGAAAACAACATCAAAACAAATCAAAAGCTCAGTTGAGTAATAGACATTTAAACCAGGTTAAAAAGAAAAGGGTCTTGGAAATGAAAATAACCTTGAAAGCGGCACCGCCCTCTGCTGGCAATTCTCCAACACGACAAGTGGAGAAAGTGAGCAAATGAGGGCATGGGGTCATAAGTTTGAAAGACTGCTCTAAAAGATGACATGTAACCATAAACTGGAATATTTGTGCTAACAAGATAAATAATGATGAGCGGATGCAAATGCGTGCATCAGGTGCCTCTGTCCGATGGCTTCTATCTCGCACCTGCAGCTCAGTAATAACTCTTATTACACATCACTGCTCAGAATAGTTTGGCTCCCAGATTCATCCTTAGGCACAACAAGAAAGAAAGAAAAAAAAGGAAATGGAAAAAGACAGCATGGACACAAATGTTGTGGTTGAGCTTATCAAGGGAACAATAAAAAACCTGTTAAACCCCGAGCCTGTTTTTCAGGTTTCAGGCTCGAAAATGACATTCCCAGAACAAATGACCCTATCTTCCCTTCTAAAAGGGTTAAATTAATAATCTTTTTTCTCAAAGTAATGATAAACCTGTCAGTTGGATGTAGAAAAGTCAGATTCAATATAGATGTTTTTTATTTTAAAGAACATTCAGATTGAACATGGTAAAAAACTGTAAATGATAGTGTCCGTCCAAAAGATATTTTGTACTTATAGTGAAAACTAACCTTAGATGATGGGTTAGTAGACTAAAAGCTTTAGGAATCCAAAGTACAACATATAATAAGTACCCTGTATCAAGATTGATGTAAAACAAGTGATATTTGACATTTTTAGACAGATTTAGCTAAATAAAACCTCTTCTGGGGCCATTTGGGTGGATTTTTCATATCTCTGGCTCCCCTACTGGATTTTGACATGTGACATCTCTTTCTAACTGTCAGAGCCAATAGAATCCAAGGGAAATCGTCACGCACACACTCATGTTAATAAAAAAAAGGTGGCGTCTCTGCACATGCTAGCTTGCAGCAGAGGGGAGAAATATCGCTGCTCTGATATAAAGCAACGGAAAAGCTGTTTTATTGCTTATGGATTATCAGAACATTTCAAAGGGGACACAGACACATTGGATTAACCTATGGATTAACTACATAATCGTTTTTATCGTTTTAATGCCATTGAAGACCAGTTTAGACAAGACAAAGACGAAGGTAAGCCATGTTAGCGTTGTGGGCTACCTAGCGCCACTTGTTTTGATGTAAGTTTTTGTTGATAACGTTGCGAGTTTGTATCTCTTTCAGTGTTGGATGTGCACCTAGGATAAGTAATAAGGGAGCTAGCAGTGATTATCGGTGCAGTAATAGGTTAGCATTTTTCGCTCAGGGGTCATTTAGATGCTTCTTATGAGACTTGTGTTTTGTTTTGGTAAAAATGGTTTGTATCTTCAGTTAGCTGAGATTATTCCAGTTAATCTGGTATAATACATTCATAGGTTCTTAAATATTAAGATGCCCTGAGACACAGTGTCGTGAAAAAAATAAAAAAGTACCCGCCGGCGGGGACCTTGGGGTTTAACAGGTTATTGTAGATGTAAGTGCACTGCCTTGCGGCCTGAAGCACCATCCTTGATGGAGCATATTTGTGGGCTGGACCTGTATTTTACAGGAAAGGAGTGAGCAGAGGGTCGAGTTGTCGATTCTTGTTCTGTTTTCTGTGACTATCTGCCTCACCCTCTCAGACTTTCAGTTCCGCGCGCTACTAAAGAGACGCGCTACCATGGAAACCAAACAATGGTGTAGCTGTATTAAAGTCCGAGTGGAAACAGTCGTGACTAAATCTGATTTGGTCAGAAAACGGTAGAAATGCGGGAGAAATATGACCCTGGGAGGAAACCGGGAGAGGGCAATAAAATCGGGAGTCTCCCGCGAAAATCGGGAGGGTTGACAAGTATCAATGCTCTTGAGGCTGAATGGGAGCTAATCCCTGCAGCCAGGATCAATAAAATACAAGTATTTTCAGATGCATGGAGACTGAAACTGAAGCAGATTAATGCTCATGTTTCTGTTCCACAATCCAATGTGTTTTCATTATGTTCTTATACCCAAACATGTCTGACTCAGAGGTGGAAGAAGAAGTATTCAAATTATTTACTTGAGTAAAAGTATCAATACATTAATGATAAAATACTCCATTACAAGTAAAATTCTGCCTTCAAAATCTAACTTAAGTAAAAGTACAGAAGATTTATCAGCATAATTTACTAAAGTAAAAGTAATTCTGCAGAAGAAATCTGTGATTTTACTCTTAGGCCTATATACATATGACATTATTAGATCATATTGTTGCATCAAGTAGCATTTTTTACAATAGCATTTTTGGATTACTATTAGCAATGAAAGATGCTTTACAAATCAAATGTATTATTATTATTATTATATTGCCTAGCCATATACGAAACTCACGTTAAAACAAATATTTCTCATAGTATTTTTTCATATTCTAACAAAACAATGCCAACTAAAAATGACCAAAGACATAAAAGTAAACACAACATTTTGATATCTTTAAAAGCAACCTGACAGCCGAGCGCTCACACCGAGACATCCGCTTTTGTATAATAACAGGTTTTGAGTCGTGCCAGCCGGCTTCTGTCTCTGCAGACCTTCACTCAGAGTTTTCCCACCAGTACCCATGTCTGCAATGTGAAAGTTGCAAAAAAACTGTGTTTGAAAGAGCTGCAAGAAGAGTAATTTCTCTCCTGTTGTCTTCTCACCGCTCCCCGAGGGCATCGTAATTCACTCGAGCAAAAATGAGAAGCGAAACCACGAGCGGCGCAGAAAATGAGAGAGCAGCGTGAGCCTATATAACACACACCTGCCTGTTTGACCCCATGGTAATTGCTAATGCTGTTGCAATGACGTGACGTAAGTATTCATCTATCTTCCTTCTTCACACAGCCTTCTATCCAGCCAGGTGTGCATGAGCAGAGCAAACCAGGGTAGTGTTGAAAATAAAGTGGAAAAAAAGGCTTGGTTAAGAAATTAGTATTATACATTTTACATTTATATTCAATTTAATATTGAATAATCAATTTCTTGCACAATTAATGTATGTAATAACCTGCATTATATTTGTTACTGGAAATTTGTATTTCCACATGTATATTTTGTAACTTTTTAACGCTATTTTATTTCTACTTCAGAAATATGTTGGACTGTTTATTTCTAGTGTCTTAATTTCTCTTATTGCCTTGTTTTTTATGCTGCTGCAATGCAGACATTTCCCAAATTGGGATCAATAAAGTACCTATCCATCCATCCACCCACCTACCTACCTATCTACCTACCTACCTACCTACCTACCTACCCACCTATCTACCTACCTACCTACCTATCCATCCACCTACCTACCTATCCATCCACCTACCTACCTATCCATCCATCCACCTATCTATCTATCCATCCATCTATCCATCCATCCATCCACCTACCTACCTATCTATTCCTCTACCTACCTACCTACCTATCCATCCACCTACCTACCTACCTATCCATCCACCTACCTACCTACCCATCCACCTACCTACCTACCTACCTATCCATCCACCTACCTATCCATCCATCCATCTACCTACCTACCTATCTATCCATCTACCTCCATCCATCCATCCACCTACCTACCTATCTATCTCCCTACCTACCTACCCATCCACCTACTTACCTACCTATCCATCCACCTATCTACCTACCTACCTACCTATCCATCCACCTACCTACCCATCCACCTACTTACCTACCTATCCATCCACCTACCTACCTACCCATCCATCCACCTACCTACCTACCTACCTACCCATCCATCCACCTACCTATCTATCCATCCATCCACCTACCTACCTAATACAAATGTACCACCCTTTTGTAACTTTTAGGATTAGAAAACAGCTATTTAACCTCTTTTCG